>NC_134574.1:73796968-74009468 GCF_050947875.1 Dermacentor variabilis | reverse complement strand
GTTTCTCGCAGCGCACGATTTCGCGCGCTGTGCACGAGGATACCTGATTAGCGGTATGACAGTGCTACATGAATACTGAGGCAGACAAAAGCGGATCACAGAACATGATCGCGCGCTGAAACACGGTAAAAATGGCGCAGTTTCGGTGTCTTGCTGCGATGCAATATGAAACAAAAACCCACAGACATTCGGTTTGTGTGTTTCTCTATGTTTAATTCGTCTATTCAAGCAACACATAACAAAAATAACAGATGTTACCTTGAATAATTCTCGAGGTCACATGTCACCACGAGCGACCTCCTAGCACAAATCCGTACGGAGGTGCGCTAGCACGTGTGCGTGACCCTCCGGCTTGGAGTAATGCGGCCGCGAGGGTAAGGGCGAAGGGCGCTCGGTTTGAAATTGAAGACCGTTCCGTGGTGCGCAGTGAAGTAATATTTAGCACACGCGATCGTTAGCGAGCGTTGTCTGTATTTGTCAGCTCAAAGTGGACAGACCCGGTGAGGGGCCCTTTAAGTGTCATAGGATTCTATAACAGTGAAAAAGTCACAGTGCTGAAGGTGTTTGATGCAAACATGCCACGGCTTACCATAACCATTTTTTTTCCATAGCCGGGCTATCATGCACGCCGCAGCTAACTTAAATGTTTTAACCTTAATGTGTCGCATCGAGCTCTGCGTCATGCCAGACGCGCGCCAGTTATCCCACCTAAACAGCCGGAGAATTACACAATACGCAAGTGAAATCATGTGAATTTCAGCCAACCTTTCTACATCGTGCTCAACGGCAAAACGACACAGCTTTAGTCACAGTGGTGTCAGAGTGAAAGAAATTAAAATACGCAGGTTAAATATGTTTCCCCACTTTGCAATCCTTGCACCTCTGCTGAACTATAGGGCCTGTGCGAGTAAATGTATCTTAAGCACATCTGTAATAAGCCACTCAATCAATCCGAACGCTCTGTACATTAAGCCCGTCCTCGAAGAGATGGTCTAGATTGAGCCATTTGTGTAGCAAATTATTTAGTAATTGCTCGGTTCCATTGCGTCTCCTTTGTAACTACACTAGCTCAAATTTTGCGCAAGTATGCCTGCGCGAATACACAATGATTTCGTTTTCTTTCCAAACCCGACACAGGCTATCTCGGTTCTGGGCAATGGGTAGCCACCAGGAAACTGCCGCTGCCCCGGCACTCTTACCGTTCACGCAAAGCGAGCTACCGAAGGTATACGACGAAGCCCACAAGCACGTCCGTCGGTCCACAGCCGAGCTGCTGAAGACTTGGCAGGCTTCGTTCTTCATGTGTGGTGAGGGAAACGACGCAAGTGACCATCAGTACCTGGAGATCGGGTGCGGGCCGGGCAATTTCACGCGCAACCACCTGTTTCCCATGTGCCCTCCGACGCTGAAGAGACTCGTGTCTACCGACGTGTCGGACGCCATGCTGAATTATGCGAGGCTGACCCATGGTCATGCGAAGATTGTTCGCCGGAAGCTGGACATCACCGATGACGAGGAAGTAACCCGGTTCATCGCCGAGGAGGGTCGCTTTCAGCGGGTCTACTCCTTCCTCGCACTTCACTGGGTCAATGACAAGTGCGCGGCACTGAAGAACATCGAGCGTCTGATGACACCTGGTGGCGAGTGCCTCGTCATGTACGTGCCTAGCCCGGGACCAGCAGACTTGGTGTACCGCACTGTACTGGAGAGTGAATTGTGGGCAAAATACCATCATGTGAGTAAACAACACATTTTCGACGTAACGAAAAAGACTAGATCCACTGATCCGCGATTATGAAAATCGAGTGCGTGAGCAACTGGCTGTGGCAGCTAAGAAGGCTTTATGTTCATGCCTAGGAACAGCACTTGAGCGAGTGTGTGTATGAAGGCTCCCTGTAGACTACAGCCTACAAGGGTGACGCCCTGCGGTGGCTGCTAGTTCAGCGATAGTGCCCCAATCCAAACGCATGCACAAGGCTGCTTGTTTGTTGTGCCGACCGTGAACGTTTCACGGAGATAGTAGAAATGTGAGGGACGTTCCGAAAATAATTTTCGTCATTCTTTGAAAGAGACGATGGTGCGCGCGGTGAAACAAACAATCGCCATACGAATCCACGCCCGCTGCTAGTTCATGATGGAAGGAGCATCAGTAACACTTCTTTTGGGCCTAGTTGGTACATAATTCTGAACTAAATGCTAGAGCGCAAACACCTAAGACGATCCACAAAAAGAAAGACAAGACACACACACTGGCGCTGACAAACAACTTATTTTTTTCCTTTCGTCGTCGATGCATATATATACCTAGGCCACACAACCGCGCAGGCGCAGAGAATACATTACTGACGTCTGCCAACTTATCGTGTATGCAAACGTAGGAATTCAAATTCTGATGGGTGCAGGGACAAAGATGTGTCACTGATGCAATTGTTCCCTCGTCTTTTTATGTGATAGGCCTCTAAGGCAAGCCGCGCATGTTCATTCTTGCTTTTTCCAAGGATTATCGTCCGGTCATGTCGCGCCTCAGAATTGCTGCAAGAGTTTATATGCGCAACCAGGTTCGCTCCTTTATCTACATTTTTGTTTACTTTTTGCGCATGTTTCCTGAGTCGCTCATTGACGCAACGCCCTGTCTGGCCAACGTATGTCTTATCACATGAGAGTGGAATGCCATAAACCACGCTGACAGCGCACGACACGCATGAGGCATCATGCCGAATTTGGCATCCACCTCTGCTCTCTCCGCAGGTGCGCGAACATAGCTTTGAAAGCTTGTTTGGCGCAGAAGTTGCCAAAGGAACACCATGCCTGCAAGCAACTTTCTTGAGTTGATGGGTCACCTTATGCATATAAGGGACCACCGCAGGCATTCGCGTTTCAAGTTCGGCGGCCGGCCTTTCTGTGCTTTTAGTTCTCCGGATCAGAGCTTCAACCACGGCAGTCAAAAGCGACATAGGGAACTCAGCTGGCAAAAGTCGGCTGATCTGATTATCAAAACTCCCTTGCATCTTGTGTACACACGAACTCTTGCAGCAATTGGGAGGCGCGACTTGATCGGACGATAATCCTTGGAAAAAGCACGAATGAACATGCGCGGCTTGCCTTAGAGGCCTATCACATAAAAAGACAAGGGAATAATTGCCTCAGTGACACACAGTGGCGTAGCTAGGTCGTCTGGCACCCGGGGCCCATAGGTCTTCTGTCACCCCAGCCCCCCTGATGTAGTCGAGGAAGGCGAGGATATCGACAATTTCCGGGTTTCAGCACCAGTGCAGCCGCCTTGGATACCGCGCACGCTCCCCGGGTCCCCCTCTCCTTCGCTTTCTTCCCCAGAGATCGCGAATGCAGTAAATATACACGCTGTTTTTCCTGCGCCAAGTAGCACAGGGTGCTGCACTGATAACTTGTGATAAGCCCACGTGCGCACCTTCTGTCAGACTGTAAGGCTTGGCAGCCAATACAAATGCGGCATCGTGGAAAACATGGCTGGCGTCACAAGTAACAAAAATATCTTTATAATAAAGTTTTAATTACCAATTTTAGCGGCAATATTGCATTTGCAAAATTGAAGCCCGACATTCATATCTTGCCCAACAACAACTTCACAAAAATCGTCGTAGGTACGATGGCACGCAGTATTTTGTCTGTGGGCAGCCCTGAACGAAAACGAAAATTAAATTGTTTGTCAGTGACGCTGATCTCCCCATTCTATTGAAAACGCTACCTGCAACCCCGCTGCGCGGGCGCCAATGCTATGACAATTACGAGTTTTCTTCATTCTGACAAATAAAGCCTTGTTTTCATTTGCTGCTATACGCACAAACGTGAGTATCCGAGTTGCGGTACCACCGCAAGATTGGGAACAGAATAGAGCACGCTTTGCGTCAATTCTTGGCGTCACCATAAAAAAAGAAAGAAAAGGCAGCGATGACGCCCGTGCCAGCGAAAGCTTGCACTGCTGTTGGTCTGCACTCGGAATGGAGAGGATTAAGGGACCAACGTCACTGGTCCACTATTTCATATTTCATTCGCTGCTGCCATATACTGGGCGCCGTCCACAGTGCCAAAGTACTGTAGGTTGTAGCACCCAAAACGATATTGTTTAAGAAGTCTTTGTTGAGTTAATAATATGACTTTGAGTCCTCAATTCTCCAATTGAAGTTCTTCCTCTATAAGCACTAATTACGGGATTATTAAGGATATGGTTATTACGTTATCTGCCATATTTTTCGCGCTACCGAGTTCCTAGTAATCACAGAAAGACATAACTTCATAGAATCTCGATCGGGAAAAATCCTTACAAAATTCACCCTTTTTTAAATAAAATTCTAAGCAGCTGATACAGACACTGTACTTGTAACATGAAGTCACGCAACAACTAATAAGGCATAAGGCATTGCTACAAAATAGCGGCCCAGGCTGGGCCGCTATTTTGTAGCGATGCCTTATGGCTTGTTCTATGCTATTATTATCATCTACCACACACGGCCGCCTGATCCCGTTGATAATGTGGGCAGACCGTCGCTCTGACCACTGGCCAAGCGCGGAAAGCCTGAAAAAGCATAAAATCGGAAAAGGCATCGCTACAAAATACCGGCCCTGCCGTTATGTTTCACGCTTTCCTTCTTAATCTCGAAAGTTTCAGAAAACTGTTGTTGTTGCGTGACTTCATGTTACAAGTACAGTGTCTGTATCAGCTGCACAGAATTTTATTTAAAAAAGGGTGAATTTTGTAAGGATATTTCCCGATCGAGATTCTATGAAGTTATGTCTTTCTGTGATTACTAGGAACTCGGTAGCGCGAAAAATATGGCAGATAACGTAATAACCATATCCTTAATAATCCCGTAATTAGTACTTATAGAGGAAGAACTTCAATTGGAGAATTGAGGACTCAAAGTCATATTATTAACTCAACAAAAACTTCTTAAACAATATCGTTTTGGGTGCTACAACCTACAGTACTTTGGCACTGTGGACGGCGCCCAGTATATGGCAGCAGCGAATGAAATATGAAATAGTGGACCAGTGACGTTGGTCCCTTAATCCTCTCCATTGCGAGTGCAGACCAACAGCAATGCAAGCTTTCGCTGGCACGGGCGTCATCGCGGCCTTTTCTTTCTTTTTTTATGGTGACGCCAAGAATCGACTCAAAGCGTGCTCTATTCTGTTCCCAATCTTGCGGTGGTACCGCAACTCGGATACTCACGTTTGTGCGTATAGCAGCAAATGAAAACAAGGCTTTATTTGTCAGAATGAAGAGAACTCGTAATTCTCATAGCATTGGCGCCCGCGCAGCGGGGAGGCAGGTAGCGCTTTCTAATAGGGTGGGGAAATCAGCGTCACTGACAAACAATTTAATTTTCGTTTTCGTCCAGGGCTGCCCACAGACAAAATACTGCATGCCATAGTTCCCTACGACGATTTTTGTGAAGTTGTTGTTGGGCAAGATATGAATGTCGGGCTTCAATTTTGCAAATGCAATATTGCCGCTAAAATTGGTAATTAAAACTTTATTATAAAGATATTTTTGTTACTTGTGACGCCAGCCATGTTTTCCACGATGCCGCATTTGTATTGGCTGCCAAGCCTTACAGTCTGACAGAAGGTGCGCACGTGGGCTTATCACACGTTATCAGTGCAGCACCCTGTGTTACTTGGCGCAGGAAAAACAGCGTGTATATTTGATGCATTCGCGATCTCTGGGGAAGAATGCGAAGGAGAGGGGGACCCGGGGAGCGTGCGCGGTATCCAAGGCGGCTGTACTGGTGCTGAAATCCGGAAATTGTCGATATCCTCGCCTTCCTCGACTACATCAGGGGGGGGGGGGGTGCGGTGACAGAAGACCTATGGGCCCCGGGTGCCAGACGACCTAGCTACGCCACTGCTCACGGGTTGCATAATCAAGCACCCTTCCTTTCTTTAGATCCCTATCAGTCTATCTCTCAGCCCGTGTCGATCACGACGTTTGGCTGGCGTACATCGTTTCCCCCTCCGAGACACCGAGTTCTTTGGTTCGTTCCGCTTGCTCAGGCGCACGTTTCGTTGCCGCGCCGAACGCTGCGTTGCTCGACGCTCACTGTGTGATTGGTAGGTGAGAAGTCCGACGCGGGGGCGCCTCGTAAGTGATCGCTGCGCCGTAGCGCATTGTCTTACACCCCTTGGTGGGTCGACGGGAACGCTGTCGCGTTCCACTCTTGAAGGCGAAGCTTAAGCGTCCTCAAATTTTTTTTCGCCATTCTTCCTCTTTTATGGCCCTGAACCTTCTACGACACTCAATACCATTATCCATTATTCTGTACCTACGCGACCCATCTTAATGTAGTGCCCTCTCTGAAGCCGCCAGCTTGTCCGCTCCTTAACGACCTCCAACTAACGGAAGCAAAACGCCCGACATAAAAATGCCCTCCCGCCTTGCCGCTTTCTCGTACGCTCTTTCGTGTTGTCTTGAGTTCCAGATATTTCAACCCGTCTTTCGTCCAGACTTGCCTCTAAATACCAAGGACCTTATAATATTGTTGCACAGACATCGCCTGTGAGCTATGTCGGGCAGCCTATCGCGCCCCCTACCCGACAACGAGGTCGCGGTCGCGAAATCATCCACGTGCAGAGCCTAAAACAGTACTATGAGCCGCTCGTTCTTTCTTCTTGAGTCACCGGGATGACTTCTTTAGTAACGGGGGGCGATTGTAGTTATGAGCGATGCCACGCGCTTCAGCCGCATCGCCATCCCTCCGCTGGGAGCAGAGCTCGTGCTTCTGAAGTCTAGGCCAAAGGGGTGCGGGTGGCGTATTGTGTCCACTAGCGGACATCTCCATTTGGTGCTGATTGCTGGTTCGTGCTTCGTGCTGATTGGCAAAGGCTGGGGAACGCGCGAGAAAGAGACGGGCTGCCCCGCCGGTCTTTTTACTGGTACAGCTCCAACCACTCAGCAGCGATCGCAATGGACAGTCGACAAGAGGGACACTTACAGAATGCCTCTCCGCTTTGCTAAAACGCTGCTAATACCCTAACCGAACACACACTCGCGCGCAAGCGTGTGCGTTTGCTCTCCTCGCCTATATATATATATATATATATATATATATATATATATATATATATATATATATATATGTGTGTGTGTGTGTGTGTGTGTGTGTGTGTGTGTGTGTGTGTGTGTGTGTGTTTGTGTGGCCTACTGAGCTATGTGCTATGTGGCTTGGTGAGGGGCCCTTTAAACATATTTGGCCACCGGTATCGCCTCTGATATGAGACCATTCTTTAGGCATTGAGAAGAGCACTTTCAGCACTTAAGTACTGATCCGTTTCACGCTGTTGAATTTACCAATTGTGTATATGTCTCGCGAAACATTTGCTAAGATAACTCAAAATAATCTTTTCTGACTATTTGGACGCTGCAGGTGATACGCAGCATCATGCCTGCAGTGCCTGAGCCTTGCAGTCCTGCCGCGTACAGAGATGGTCTCATCAACCTCGTCAAGCAAACGAAGTTGGTTCCATTGACTTGTGAACTGCTGCAAATCAATGTCCAAGCTGCGAGCATCGACGAAGCGGCGCGTAAGTATGCATCAGACGATTTCGTGTTGTTGAATTGAATTTCTACAGCGAAGCTGTTAAGGGCTAGTTCCCCCAGGACCATGTCCGTGTGTAGACACAAAAGCTCCCCATACGTGGGCCACCCCAAAGATAGTGCAATACCGGGTCGGCCCGCGGCGGAGATGACGCAGGATTTAAGCACTCCCCATACGTGGACCGACCCGGAAGATAGTTCAGTGCCGGGCCGTCCCGCGGCGGAGGTGAAGCAGGCGTATGGGGAATACGGGGGCCAACATCGAAGACAGTGCAACGCCTGGCCGACCCGCGGCTGAGAAGAAGAGGGCGTTAAGCATACCCCATACGTGGGTCGATCTCGAAGATAGTGCAATGCAGGGCCGACACACAGCTGAGGTGAAGCAGGCGTTAAGCACTCTCCATATGTGAGCGGATACCGAAGATAGTGCACTACCGGGCTGACCTGCGGCGGAGGTCAAGCAGGCGTTAAGAGGAAGCTTTAGCTCGGGTGCTCCTATCTAGATACATGAAAAGGGAGAATTCGTATTTCTCGGCAACCACTGCACCAAATTTGACGAGGTTTGTTGCGTGTAAAATAAAACTTAAAATCTATTCACTGTTTGTTTTTAATTTTCGATTTAGACTGACAATATTTAATTAAAAATTGGCAAGAACCGAAAATCTTCAGGAAACAAAATTATCAAGTTTACAACTCTCTAACTGAGCAAGCGAAAATGATATCGCAATTCGGTAAATTTCATCTAATAGTACATCTGAAGCGGACAAAATTCATAGGTTACATATGAATCTAAAGAAATTGAGTAATATGAAAATACAGCTTTTGCAGAATCCTTGTACACAACGTAACAAATTCACATAAGTCATAAATTGACATATCTCATTTGTACGCTTTTAATGAACTAATCGATGCCGTTTACAGAACCCCGATATCTGTGCTGGATGCAGAGCTATTAATTTATTAACATCGTGCGTCTGTCTTTTTTTTTCGAGCTTGCGAATTTTTGAAAATTCCTTCTCACAAAATTCAGCCCCTAAATCGAAATGCCGCTGCCAATAGTCACTAAAATGTAACTTTCTCTCTAATATGCCACAAATTTCATTAAAATCGGTCCAGGGGTTATTCCATAAAAGCATTGTTGCCTTTTACAGGTATTTGAATAGGCCGCGTCGAAGTTGGGCTCCGAGCTAAAGCTTGCTCTTAAGCACTCCCCATAGGTGTGGTGATCTCGAAGATAATGCAATGCCGGGCTTACTCGCGGCGGAGGTGCAGCTCGCCATTAAAGTGCCCACATGCACTGCTTCGCCCGTCATCCTTTTTCACAGAGTGGAATGGCACTCAGTTTTTTCACATTGTTCAAGCACACGCTACTCTCGAGAGGAGCTCGTAAAACCAACTCCGAAAATTTTGATTTATTCAGAAAAAAATCCCGGCGGAACTCAAATCACAATGAGTGTCGAAGGTAAGGCGCTCCGCATTCAGGCAGTAAAGCAACACAAAATATCACTGAATACGAGTACCTATAGAATTTTTCGTGGTCATTCTGAGTCTTCCTTGTTTCGACTACATGCGACATGCACTATCTCCGCCGCCTGCCCACTGTGCTGTGACAATCAATTTCCATAGTCAGATATCAGCATGACGGCATGAAAATGACTGCATGACGACGACGCAGTGACGACGATGAAAGAACCGCATCAACGGAACGACGAAGATGCTATGATGATGACGACAATGATGTGAGGATTGTGAAATTAGTACAACGGCATAACGACGCAGCGTGACTACGACGGCGTCAACACAACGGGATGACGACGGGTGCAAGACCCCAATGAAGAACGACGACTGCATCGCAGAGACTGTTGACGGCGAAGGCGTGACGACGATGGCATGAGGACAACCGGATGACGACGCTGGAATTCGGCGGGCGCTGGATTGAGCGAGTACGAAGGCATGGTTGACGACGTATGCCAACGAATGCGTGATTACGACTGCCCCATGAGTACGCAATAATGACGATGGCGTGATAGTGGTGGCATAATCAAGATTGAATGGCGTCAGCATGGCTGCAATAAAATGGCGAACTCTAATGACGTCGCAACAATGACGAAGGCAGTATGACGATGATGACATGACAATGGTATGACGATGACGACGACGGTCCTTTCATCGTCATTCTAGATGACAGCGACATGAGTGCTATGAAATAATGTCGAGTTTATGATGACAATGGTGTGACGATGTCTGTGCAACGAAACCTGCATGACGGCGATCACGTGACGACGACGGCATGATGAGAGTTGCATGATGTAGCCGGGCTGACGACGATGGGACGACCTCGATGCTATCACGACGGTGGTCTGACGATGAAGGCATGATAGCGACTCACAATGATAACATGGAAAGGGTGGCATAATCATGATTTAATGAGGATAGTATGATTACAGTGCAATAAAGAAGAAAGATTGACGTCGATGGAACAACGAAGGCAGTGTTGAGAATTGCAAGCTTTCGCCACACGTTTGTTGCACCTGTTGTTGGGGGCCCGACGATGCATCAAGGGGGAGCCGGCGAACGGACGAGGGGCTCCCCGCTGGGCTGGCGTCCCGTCCGGCGCCTCGATCCGAAACCTGATCTGTGCCCCGTATTTTCGGCGGACCGCCTGCTGAGCGTGAATCGCCGGCGCCTCCGATGGAGAACTTGGATTCTTGGAACTTGGAACTTGGAACGATGGAGCCAACGGAGAACTTGGATTCTTTAGTTTTCTTTCTGTTCCTTCTCACTGCGGACTATGGCGTGCCTCATAACCACATCGCGGTTTTAGCACGTAAAACCTGAGAATTCAATTCACTTCTGCATTCGATATCTGGCTCTCGAAAACAACAAGTGGCTCTCGACATGCGTCCTCGCCGCGCCTTCTACGCCGACCGCGTGGCACAAGTTGTCGGATAACTTGGGCCATTAGGTTTTTGCTCGTGCTCGTGTTGCCGCCAGTCTTGCTGTATCATCGTTACTCTAGTTTTGTCATCTGACTGTCGTAGTGCTGTGCCCGTCACGCCATCATATTATAAAGTCGTCATTCATTTGTTGTCACCACGTCATCGTAATGCTCTCGCGGCCGTTCCCCAGTCGTCACTCCAGCTTCGTTATCCGACTCTCGTCTTCCATCGTCATCCCGCCATCGTCATCCTACAGCCTTTGTGATCCAATGGGCGCCATGCTATTGTCGTCATATACTTATCCTCATCATATTGCCCTCATACCATTGGTATGATATCGTCGCCATTGTGTCGTTGTCATACAGTCGTCGCCACGCATTAGTTGTCCCTACGTCGTCGTGATACTGTCGAGGTCGTTCAATCATCGTCATTCTTGCTTCGTCATCCTCTCAACATGCCGTCGTGGTCACGCCATGGCTCTCACACAGTCGCCATCATACGATTGTCGTCATGCGGTCGTCTTCGCGTGGTAGTTTTATCATCGTGCTCACTTCAAGGACATCACCTCATCGCCGTCAAGCGTTCGTTGTATACCGCTTTCCTCAATTCATCGATGCCATTCCTTCTTCGTTACTCTACCGCGATTATGCCTTCAATCTGCCTTCAATCGTGATTACACCATGTTTGTCATGCCATTGTTCTCACTGCGTCGTAGCCAGACACTCGCTATTATGCATCTATTGTCACAGCGTCATCGTCAATCAAGCCTCGTCGTTAGGTTGTCGTCTATCATCCTCGCGACATCATCGTCCTCAAACACTCGTCGTCATCCTATGATCCTCACGTCATCGTCGCCATGTGGTTGTCGTTTGACCATCGTTTTCATTTATAAATCGCCCTCATATTGTCGTCATGCCATCGTCGTCATACCGCCTTTGTCGTTCCACTGACTTCATTCCGTCGTAATCACTGCGTCGGCGTCATACAGTTGCAGTGATGCCGCCATGTTCACTTGCGATAGTGGCATGCGAATGACAGCAGTCGGATATGACACCGACATATGTCGCATGGCTACGAGCCAACTGAAGGATCAGAATGACCAGCGCAGATGCTAAACAAACACGACTTCGGAAATACGGTGTGTCCCTACATTGTTATAATGCTGATCGCATTACCATTGACAGTCATCGTGAGCTGAGTTCTGACATAACATTTTCATGCTAACAACATGTGTGTTGAACTTTTTGATTTCTGAGTAAAAGGTATGATCCCCCTCGACCTGCCGTTGATATACTTAGCAAAATATTATGACCGTTGAAGGGTGAAAAACAATGAAGACTTGGTCTTTGTACCTAAGGTTCTGCGTTTTTGAAATAATCGAACAACATGGAAAGAACACTTGTATATAGAACAAAATAGACAATTCTAATTTATTCTAAAATCTCTAAGCTTTTGGGGTGCGTAAGTTGAGGTCGTGCTAGCACTACATTAGAGAACAAATGTGAGCAGCTGAAGGCGTTCGTCATAACAGCGAAGTGTCGCACAACCTGCTCACCGAGAAGCGTCGCTAAGTTCTAGCCAAACTCCTTTTGGTATTTGTGGAACCAGAGTCTGCGTCAAGCATTTTGCGATGATGTGTACAGTCTCCTTGCCATGCTCCGCTAAATCGATTTAATGAGCCCCTGCGACAACCTGTGCGTGGACGATGACTTAATTAAACAAAGAAAAGGCATTGCGAAATCATCGCCAGCTTCCGTTAGTATTACGCTGCTGATCGTGAAAAATGCAGTCGTGTGATGCAGCACAACATTCCTCACGACTTACACTACACCGCATTCTGGTATCGCACTCAGATCGCGAATCCAAACATGAAGGCGGGACTTCCAGCAGTGTTTGACACGTGTATTCAATGTGCACCTGTTTTCTGCCATTTTACCAGCGGGGCATGACGCTGCCTTGCTGGCAAGTTCTAAGATTATCAGGCGTAGGCTTGTGTCGAAATAGTTGGAGCCCCTGCTTGCTGGAAGATGCATGCTCGAGAGGGGGGGGGGGGGGCTATCCATTGACGTACTGCTCTGGATACGCTGGCTTTTTTACATCCAGCGCGATCCTTGAAAGCGTGTTGCCATTGTTTCGCTCCGTAAATCAGAAAGACCCCGCCGCAATGAAATTTTTGAACATACTTGTCTAACTTGAATAAAGATTCCCTGAGGACATATACTGCTATTATTTTTTTCTTGCAAATAAGACCATGTTGGTGCATAAACGGAACTAAATTGTCAATAACGCTAAAAAGGCCAAAATACTCTGAATTCTATAGCGCTGTAAATAATTTGGATTGGATTGATTAACTTTAAAGAAAGGTCCTGCGAGCTACGGGACGCAAGGTCCCATAGAGCGGGCTACTCCCACGTTGGGACCGGGAGGTGTAACTCCCTGGCCGCATCGTGGGCTCGCTGGACGGCCCAGAGCTGCTCCTCCAGTTCCGTGCTGCGTAATGCTTCTTGTAGCCTGGCGGAGTCTTGATCCTTGTTTGCGTGGGTCCGACCACACGGCCAGAGCAAGTGATGTACGTCTAGCGTGCTATGGCAATTTTCGCAATATGATGTTTTGTATAGGTCAGTCATGTAGTGATGTAGTCTGTTCTGCGTGGGGTACTTGTTTGTTTGAAGCAGTCTGAACGTGAGGGCTTGAGGCCTGGTGAGCTTATTGTGAGGTGTGCTGTATAATAAAATAAAATAATAAAAAATAAAGAATAAAGAATAATAAAATAAAATAATATAATAATAATAAATAATAATAAATAAAAGCTCCAATGAACTGCGTGTTCTTGCGCTAACTAACCACTCCGAAAAACCCCTTCCAAGCTTGCCTCAATATAAACTCAAAGAACGCAGAACCATAGTTTTACCCAGTTTTCCGGCGCAGTCTATCGCGTGCATCAAGAGCATTTAGTATTTGCACTGTTTCGTTAAACAAAAAAAGCAAACCGCACTACGCATCGCCGAATACAAGCAATAACATTGTTTGCACGTCTTAGCATTAAGGCTCGTTCAAGTTACAGGTCGCTTTTATTCTCCACCCAGCACACTGAATAAATGGCAGAGCCGCTTGCGCCATCATTCTTCCCATTCCCTCTCTCCTAATGCTTATTCCGATACTATATGCATTAAGAGCAAAGAGCGTCGTACTATCGGACCGTCACCGTCTATTGTCGCCGAAAGGAACAGGCATTACCTGTCGCGTGTGAGTTCGAACGCGGTACTACGCGAGAGGGTAGGGTAGCAGGGCGGAAGCCGATTTAGGAAGCCACTCGGCAGGTGAAGAACCCGCCAATTATTTGCCAAATGCTCAGGTGCATCCGATTGTGTCATTGTCTGCATGTGTTTTGGGAGACCGGAAAAGGGGACTAGAAATATATAGAGAGATGAGTGGGGGTGGAAGAAACAGCGCGGTGAATTTGCTCACACGTGTGGAGTGCCTAACCAATTCAAAGGCGTTCGCAAAGGCTAGTGGCCCTCAAGAAAGACAAAAGTGCCTTCGCAACTTTGTGGGCCGACGAGCGATGGGGACGATTATTCAAAAATTTCCAAATTTCCATTTTCAAATGCTGTAGCGTTTGCATTCGTAAGTGCCATTCTGGGCTTAAAATAAGAGTTTCATATTCGATGCCCAAGCTGGTTTCCTAAGGACACAGACGTTCAAAAGCAAATATTCGCAACAAGATGACGCATGTGTCTGCTGCAGCAATAGCCCGGAGACAACTCAGCGCATTGCTATGTAACGCCAAGATAGTCATCCAGCAAGACTCGTAGAGAACGTCCACCTTGAAGAAGCGCTCGGTTTGAAATAAGATGGGAGCATCAACTGCACACGAACGATCGTAATGAAATAGCACATTATGTTTAGAGGATTTCTTGATTTACCTAATCTGCATGTGCCACTTGATGTATTTAACCATATTTGGCGAACGTTTTTGTCTGCCGCAAAACCACGGGTATAAAGTGTCCTCTCTCCGGAATGTGCGTATGCCAGAGTGGCACAAGAGGTACATCTTCAAAGGAAGCTAGGTAGGTGTCGTACTTATCGGTGCGCACGCGTGTGGTAAATATTTCATACATGAGCACTATGTATCGCTTACAGCCTCGTGACGTCCTTGCGTAGAGGTCTCAGACTTGGAACCCTACTGATTCGGCGTTTCTCACTTCGACATAGCTTATGAACAGTGTACTACACCCACAGAAATGTGCCTCAGATTAAAGTTGTGATACGCATAAGCAAGCATACTACATGGGATGAAAGGGAACGCAACTCTATGCGTCGCCGTTTGTTGTACAAAATATAATGCACGTCCCTTCTGCTTGTCTAAAACTTCATTTCACACAGCTTCCAACGTGGGCGTTAGATCTATATAATTGTTTCTCATAAAATTCAGGCTGAGATACTCCGTTGTCATAGCAGGGCGAAAGCCTAAAGTGGCTCGTTGCAATGACTCATACCTGGAAAAAGCGACGTCTAGTCCAGTGAGACAAAAAATATCTTCATCAGGAATGGCTTATACCCAGTGAGCAAGCAAAAGTGCTATGGCTGAATGTTACTGAAGAAGCGAAAGAAAGAAAGAACGAAATAACAAAGAATCGAATAACTAAAAAAGGAAGGAAGAAAGAAAAAAAAAAGAAAGTACCTTTAGGTCGTGCATTAGGTGCGCGCATGTGTTGTTGAGGAGGTCGACCTACAGCGCCATACGTTTACTTCGCACTGCGGCTCGTTATATCTTGCGATAAGTATCACCCCTCCGATCGTATAACTTAATGCATTACCGCTTGTGCACCAGGCTTTCGCCTTCCCATGTTTCAGGAGCGCAACATGCTGCCGACCTTTCATTTTTCTATTCCGAATGAGGTGCAAATGAGCCGCGTATCACTTGCTTAGTGTGCATGTTTTCACTTCGCAGGTTTGTACACTGTTGGCCACGTCCTATATCCTCTGCTGACAGAAGAAGAGAAGCCCGAGTTATTCAAGTTCATTAAGAATGCTTTTCAACGAGGATACAGCTCCGAGATCTGCACCGTAGCATCACCACGACCACTCAGATTGATTTTTCACGGTTACAAACCACAGGCCTAATGGCTGTCGGTGCTAACACCTCCAGAATTAACCAAATGACTTATTCAACATCAATCTCTTTTCCAGTATTAATGCAAGTTTCATTACGTAGACACGTAATGATGTGAGGTTGTAAGTGCGGGACTAAGCTTACCACTAGGAGTACAGCCTGGTTTTATTAACATTATCGTCTGATCAATAACTTTATTATGCGGATATAGTATGAGTGTTTATTCAAGAGTTTTAGTATCATGCGAAATTAATATTTTGGTAGTGCCTTGCAAAAAAATTTATAGTTTGGACGTAATCAACGTCTTTGTTGTAATATTATGCAAAGCTTTTGGCCAAGCAGGCATAAGGAAAAGTGTTCAATTCTTGAATTCTTTTAAACGCCTCCCTCAGGTTAAGCTTGTGGCATCCCAACACTGCAGACACCGGCAGATATGTCCGGCGGAAACGAGAGTAATTAGCACTCACTGCACATCGGATCAAACGCCTTCTGTGCGAAGTGCTTCTGAAGGTGTTCCTTTGCATCTCTATTTCAAGTATTTTTCAACCATTCAAAGTATTGTTTACTTTCAGGTGTTTTTTATCCTTTTTTATTCCGTTATGTTTACTGTTATTTCTTACTTGATCTATCTGTTGTATTATTCGCACTGCTGCTAATCATTGCATTATTTATATGTAACCTTCACCGAGGGTACTGTTGCAGTGTTGGGACCCTCGTCTGCATATTTTATGTGCTGTAATTGAGCTATGATGTATCACTAATAATAAATTGATTGATTGATTGATTGATTGATTGATTGATTGATTGATTGATAAAAGGCATGGTCCGGTGCCACTGTTTTGTCTCCCCACACCGTATCAATGTCACCCGGCTTGCCGTTTACGAGCTAATGTGAGCTCAGGTGACAAGCTATTCTTTTTTTTTATCAACTCATCGCTCTGCTCTATCTGTGAGCCAGCATGCCCTCGCGACCTATACAATGCGTTCTAAATCATTGTGGCTTGCCTTGCCCACTAGCTAACCACCACTACTACATGGCCAGTCGTGACAGTTCGAGCCTTGACCCTCCGTAAACGCGCAAGACAGCAGCTATCAATCGCAAAGTTTCCATTTAGTTATCGACAGCGGTGTGAAATAAAAACGTTGTAGCGATTGTAGAGGAGGCTTGCTGTATTATTTTTTTCAGCGCAGGAGGTTACGTATACACGCGCAGTCGGCATTGCTGTGCTCTTGAGGATTGGAACATCCAAATAAGAGTCATGCTTTACGCTGCGAGAGAAATGTGTTTGTGTGTGAGAGTGCATTATAAATTATGAGAGTCATTGTCTTTGGCTGCAACTGAGGCATTATGTAGGGTGGCTGTCTATCATTCGGCAAACGTTTACTCATACCAAAAGTGCAAATACCGTTTAGCAGCCTAGGGAAAACACTTTGTCCGCAGAATATCCGCATCATGTCCCAGTGTCTGTGAACCATTTCTGACACAAAAAGGACGTCCCAAGGATATCACACAGGTCTCGTTATCGACATCCACATGAACATTTATTCTTGAAGAGGCTTAGTCTTTTACTTTCTGGCAAAACAGAATTATGTTTCCTAAATCGTACGCTCGAATTGCGGGTCCTACGGTATCATGCCGGCAGCTCGTGTTTACGCCCATATTTAGCAAATTTTCTGAGGCAGTCAACCTTGAAAACTTTGGTTAGTTCAATGAGCCACTCGCGCGCGGCGGAAAGCCATCTGGAATGTGAGATGCGCTGTACTTCCGTTATTGAGCGTGTGCACATAACGTGCGCACATGTTGTCTCGGCTCTCCGTGTGTTGGTTCTCGGTCCGTTCCATCTGTCACGTAGCGAATGCTGAGAATCTTGCAGCAAACACTGCGCAAAAGACCGTGGCACATGTCCATAAATTGTAGCCAGCGTGTCCCCATGATGGCCTTCGCGGACATGCAAAGGAAGTCCGCTGAGTAGCAAAAGTGTGGCCGAACCATCGTGTAAGGGACGTCCGCAGGATTTGTTCGACACACCCCTAGGACATCCATGAGTTGACAGAAGATGTCCACTGGATATCCGTAGGACGTCATTGTTTTCACTGGGAAAGAAGCTAAGTACTCGCTCAAGGTTCAAGCTATGCGTGATCTTGCGTACCTTGAACAGAGCGGGCAGTTTGTTCTGTGTCCCAGGTCAATACAGGGACACATGCCCGTGGTGTGGCGCAATACCCACACTTTATCACATCACATGGGAGTGCAATACGAATAAGGCATTCCACAAAATAGAGAATCCGAGTGCGGAGCAGTGGGAGAGCGTGCTCTCCAGCGACGACCCTAGCCTCCAACGGAGGCTGGTGGATCATGCCCGACGAGCAGCCACGCTCAGTGGTGCCCTGGAATAGGGGCGCCAACCATGCAGGCCGGAGATCTTCATCAACCAATAGAAGATCAAGACATCCGGCCCGACCGCTGAATTACTCTTTCTAGGGCAATAAAGTTTACTTCCTCCTCCTCCTCTGTGTCCAGGATGCGCTTGCGGCCTTCGAATGTTTTTCTTTTCTGGTTTTGCAAGTGCTCGCAATATCATTGCGTTACTTCTGACAGACCGGACGCGGCATCGAAAGCGAATTGTGCAGTGCACTGAACGCGTCTTGCGTTCTCCTCTGTTGCCGCACCCCAGGACACTTCTTACGCAGGCAGATTCCTAAATGAAATGCCGAACGAAGCACTCTGCAGAATAGCGAATTGGTAGGCTAGTTGGTGTCACATTTTCTGCAAAGAAGAGTGGCAATGCGGCATACGGTAAGAAAATAACATGAAGGATTTATTTTTTGTTTTTACCGAGCGTTTTACCTGCTCAGGTTCGCTTTAGCGCACTTCTTTGCAGGAAATTGCACACAACCTCTCTGCATTGTTCATATAGGCCGCTCTAGCGACACCGTTCGGTTGTTGACCACGATGTCACTGATTCGGTTCCCGGTCGTTGCAGCAGCATTCCGATAGCGGGGATCTGCAAAGACGCCCGTGTGCTTAGATTGAGGCACATGGTAAGGTGCCCAAGGTGTTCAAAATTAACCCGGATCCAAACGCTGCGAAGCCCCTCATACCCTGAAGTGTTTATTTCGGAAGGTCCGTGGAATCGATGAAATCTTCAATTGCTTTATTGTATACAGACGCGGTGGCTGTATGCCAGAGCTCGATGAAACAACGGTCGAGCGTATTTCTCAAACAGAAATCTTACAGTGAAATTAGTGAAGCTGCGTGCGAATCGCCTTAATGTTCATTACTCTGGCAGAAAACTGCGCGCACACACACACACACACGCACGCACACGCACGTGCACACACACACGCGCACACACACGCGCACACACACGCGCACACACAAACACGTACACACGCACACGCACGTGCACACACACGCGCGCACACACACGCGCACACACAAACACACACACGCACGTGCACACACACACGCGCGCACACACAAACACACACGCACGCACACACACACGCACACACACGCGCACACACACACGCGCACACACAAACACACACGCACGTGCACACACGCGCGCGTGCACACACAAACACACACACACGTGCACACACACAAACACACACACACATGCACGCACGTGCACGCACGCACACACACACACACGCACACACACAAACACACACGCACGTGCACATGCGCGCACACGCACACACACACACACGTGCACACACGCGCGCACACACAAACACACACGCACGCACGTGCACGCACGCACACACACACGCACGTGCACACACACGCGCACACACAAACACACACACACACATACGCACGTGCACACACGCGCGCGCACACACGAGCACACACAAACACACACACAAACACACGCACGTGCACGCACGCACACACACACGCACGCACGCACGTGCACACACACACGCGCGCACACACAAACACACACACACATGCACACGCACGTGCACATACACACGCGCACACACAAACACACACACACACGCACGTGCACACACACACGCGCGCACACAAACGCACACACAAACACACACACACGCACGTGCACACACACGCGCGTACACACGCGCACACACACACACACGCACGTGCACACACACGCGCGCACACAAACACACACACACACACGCACGCACGTGCACACACACGCGCACACACACACGCACACACAAACACACACACACGCACGCACGTGCACGCACGTGCACGCACGCACACACACGCGCACACACACACGCACACACAAACACACACACACGCACGCACACACACACACACACACACACACACACACACACTAGAGCGCCTGTGAATTGATGCCAGACCGGAAGTGGGACGGGAGCATCTCTTTTGTGCAAATAAAGCAACCCATGAAAAGCTGGATACTGGTGCATGTGTGACGGGGAAGGGAAACGACGCCATGTGATATTTACTATCTTACTTTTTCTGCGCGTTAATCCGATTAACATTTTTGTTAATTTCTTTCAGTTTATGGTATTAATTAAATTATGCGGTTTTTACGTGCCAAAACCAGTTTCTGATCATGAGGCACGTCGTAGTGGAGGAGTTTGGAAATTTCGACTACCTGGGGTTCTTTAACATCCACCTAAATCTAAGTACGCGGGTGTTTTCGCATTTCGGCGACATCGAAATGCGGCCGCCGTGGCCAGGATTGGATCCCACCACCTCGCGCTCAGCAGCCTGTATGTAATCTCTTTCACGGCAATTCGGGTCACTGGGTATGGGCCACTGGGTATGTATCACTCTTCACTTCAATGACAACTGCGTCAACGGCAAAACGAGTACTAAATCAAAGCAAAACACGGCTAACGCCATGAGAATCCTCAAGTGGGTCACCAGCAGAAGAAGCGCAACGAGGGAGGCGAGTCTCACACGACTCATACGCTCTTTCGTCACCTGCCATGTTGCAGACGTCACGGCATTCCACAGCTGGTACAAGGGAGAAGAAGCCAAGAACAACGTCCTCATCCACAGGGTGTACAAAATAGCACTGGGTCTACCCGAGTCCACCAGCACGCACCGCTTGCTCCAGCTCGGGCTTCAGAACACGCTTAGCGAAATCGCCGAGGCGCAGCGCACTTCACAACTAGAAAGATTGGCGGGCACTAGAGCGGGACGCCAGATCATTGAAAGTCTCGGCATCCGTCACCACGCACAACGAGGCCAGAGAGTCGCCGTTCCGGACGCGATCAGACAAACGCCAAGAGTCGGCCCGATTCCACGGAACGTCCAGCCGGAACACAACCGGGGCAGAAGAGTGGCCAGGGCCTGAGCTCTCCTCCACACCCACGTAGACGAAACGGGGACACGGCTCGTCGACGCCGCGGAATACGCAGAACGCTCGCGATTCACAGTTGCGGTCGTCTATTCAAGTGGCAATACGCGCATAACGGTAAGTTCAGCGGCCAGCGCGCAGAAGAAGCTGAGGAAGCGGCAGTGGCACTCGCACTCACGGATCCGACGTGTGCGACGGTTCCCTCCGACTCGCGACCAGCTGTCAGAAACTTCGCCAAAGGATGGTTATCACGGAGAGTGGCCCAAGTCCTGAGCAATCGACAAGTCCAGCGGTAGGTAGATTTTCAAACCAGAATCCCGTGGTTCCCGGCGCACATGGGAGAAGTATCGGATACATGTCGCAACCGAACGGAGACGGCACACGCCGATGCGCGCGAGCTCGCGAACCGCGCCGGCGACCGTCGTCCATGGGACAGCACCAAAGGCTGTTTGACCAGCTACAACGAAATTACCAAGGCCCTCTGCCTGGCCCGCCGAACCTTCCCTCCACCCAGCGACAAGCTGGACAGGGCGCAGGCGGTGGCCCTCAGACAACTGCAGACGCTCACGTACCTTAACCTGGCACAATACCACAGGCTCTACCCCAGCGCATACCCGACAAATATATGCAAGGTCTGCCACACTGATGTAGCCACGTTAACTCACATGCTCTGGGACTGTAACGAAAACCCGCACGGAAGCCTTCCGCCGCAGTGGGCCGCTGCCTTGCGCAGCCCCAGCCTGGGCGACCAACTCTGGGCCGTCCAGCAGGCCCGCGAGGCGGCAGCGAGGCAACACCTTGACTTCCCCACATGGGAGACATAATGCCCCGTCGGCGAAAGCTCTGCAGGGCTATAAAGTTGTTACCAACCAAAATTTATCTGGTGCTGGTCGAACTCGAGCCCGCGTCATATATGTTCAGACACACGCCATGCGGGGACTTCGTTGCTCACCGCTAGAGGGCTCGGTGTGTCTACAGGGTAGCGCCAGAGAGAAGTGCTGTGCAAGCATCAAATGTGAGGCGTTTCGGTTGCGCCAATACGGTGTGTCACTACGTTGCTTTAATGTTAATAATATCAACGTCAGCAGCCACATTGAGATGGTTTCTGCCAGAATTGTCGCTACTTCTATCGCTTTTCCTTTTTTTTCTTGCGTTGTTGAGTGAACACTGCCTATATTGTAAAATTATTTGTTAACAAACTCCATTTTGTTGTGAGTAGGTGTTCGTGTCGCGTCCTTCTCGTCTTCCGTATTTAGTCTGGATACCCCTTGAAAATTATGTAAGTATGTCAAACCATGTAGGCATATTATTCAGCATATCTTCGTTAAAGATTTCGTTCCCTGTACTTACATCAAATACGTTAAAATCCAGAATCTTCGCAGCATTTGTAGCACCTTCCAACTTAACGTGGAGAAAGCCGCTCAATAGTTGTCATGCAATGAGTCCTGATTCGCCGAACATGAACTTTAATTTCTGTGCAGCAGGAAATAAAAGAGGTAAAGTAAAAAAAATAAAGGGAAAGTTTAGCTCGGGCCCAACTCCGACGCCGCCTATTCAAATACACGTAAAACGCCGAAACGCTTTTCGGAGATAACCACCTGGGCCCCTTCAATTAAATTTGTTGTTATTCAGAGAACACGTTAAATGCTAGTGATTGATGGAAGCGCAATTCGACTTGAGCCTCCATTATCTTAAGGTAATTTTCAAGCAAAGCTAAGTTTGAAAAAAAAATACCAGCATGACGTTTACAAATTTGTAGCTCTGCACCAAGAAATGATATTGCAATTCAATAAACTGCACCCATTACAGTTTCCAGAGCCGAAAAATTTTATACATCAATTGATATGTTGTGTGAATTTATTATATTGCTTACAAGGGTATTGAAAGACCCCTACTCACATATTAGTCGTTTGTTGGAGAGCCATGCATAATACATGTGTTTTGGGCGCCTTAGATGTACTATTAAATGCAGCCTACAGAATTGTGAAACTGTTTTTCATTGCTGAGTTACAGAGTAGGAAACTTAAAAGTTTCGGTTGCTGAAAATATGCAATGCTGACACTTTTTTCTGCTTATTCCGGCAAATAAATGTCAGGACCTGTTCCAGTACGATTTTAGCCAATACCTGAGGCGGTACAATGTCGCGCTGCGTCTGAAGAAAAGGACCTGGAAAACTAGAGCAGCGAACAGCAGTGGAAGGACAGCACAAAACGCAATGGAAGCAGCAGCTATGCGTTTAGCTATGCTCTCTTGCGAGTAGTTTTGTTTTGCCATGCCATATCTAATGTGGCGGATGGCGCTTTGGTTAAGACAATAGATGGTGCTTAACATTTTGAAGATCTCGTATGACATGCTGAGCTTTTCTAAAATTCAAATACGGTGCCTATGATTCGAAGGTAACATGCGATATCATTTTGTAAAAGTGAGCAGTCGCAATTGTTGCAACTCAATAAATACTTCCGTATATTGATTGATCCTTGATGAAACCACGGAATACTGGCTGAAATATTGAAAGGGGACAAATAAAGCAGTGAGAGCATTAAAGACATTCTCAGAGCTGTGAGAAAACCCAGACTGTAATTTGATACAGGTCAAGTGACATATTTAGCGGGATCAGTGGATAACTGGAAAAAATAAAGCTTATTCCTGTTTTTTAAAGACACATGTTCCATCTTCACTTTCTCCAGAGCGGGTTTTAACTGCCTCATAACCAAAAAAGAAACAAGAGAAGACTTACAGTTCCAAAACTTCGCGACATCGCTTATTATTAGCCGTGCCCGGCAAAAAGAACATCCGACTCATTGTCCTGCTTTGTTTAGTGGCCGTCGTCTGCGCTTGCCATGCATAATTTCCACGAAGCCTCATTCGCGCTACAGAAGCAGGAGTAGCCACTCAACGTACAGCCCAAACTCAAACCCGAATATAGGGCAGTGTAACTAGAGTCACTGGAAAAAAATTGGAGGACGCTTAAGCTTCGCCTTCAAGAGTGGAACGCGACAGCGTTCCCGTCGACCCGCCAAGGGGTGTAAGACAATGGGCTACGGCGCAGCGACTACGCGCCCCGCATCGGACGCGGTGAGCGTCGAGCAACGCAGCGTTCGGCGCGACAACGAAATGTGCGCCTGAGCAAGCGACGCACGCCTGAGCCTTAGAAACAGCTCGTTTCTAAGGCAACACCATGTTCACTAGAGGCGCTTTTGTACCGCTTTGAAGCATCGAACTCGTGGCTTACTCCGCGTTCGGCTTTCGAGGAGGAAGGACGCGTGATGGCTCGCTCCGTGCGAGGTTCTTTGGCGGCCGCCTTTGGCCGCGGTGACAGGTTTTCTTCTGCACCCTCGGATTATAGGATGTTGCTGCCAACATTGCCTTCAGGCGAGAGCATGCAGCAGTGCGTTTTTTTGCACGGGGACCTGGCAAGAAGACCATATCGGCTGGAAGATTTTCGCGAGCCATTGGAGGACGCTGGTATCATCAAGAACATCACGGGTATTGGAGCCTACCAGTTGAATCACGTCTGGCTAGTCAAGTTGCGCAGCAAGGCGGACAAGGATGCTCTGGTGAAAACGGGTGGACTTCAGGTCAAGGGCGGCTTCTGCGCTGTCATTGACCCCGTCCAACAAGACGTCACCGTGAAAGTGCACTGGGTCGACTTTGCTGTCAAAAGTGAGAGCTTTCGGCAAGCGTTGAGCAGCTTTGGTGACGTCCTTGACGTGTCGAACGACAACTGGTCCGTCGCCGGTTTTGAACATGCGACATCCACGACGAGAGTCGTGCGAATGAGACTTAAGGAAGGTGTTGAGCTTGATGACCTGCCTCATCTTTTCAAGTTGGGAAGTGGCACCGTCCTTCTTGTGGCCCCGGGCCGGTCCCCGCTATGTTTGAGGTGCCGCAGGCAAGGACACATTCGACGGGACTGCCAGACGCCACGTTGTGGTGTGTGCCAGGCGTTCGGACACGAAAGTAATGACTGTGCAAGGAGCTACGCCAGAGTAACTAAAACCGTTCTCCCAACAGAAGAAGTACAAGAGAACATAATGGACGCGGAGGAGGCCGAAAGGTCTGCCCCGAACAGCAACACCAAGGAATGCGAAGACAAGGCCCGGGAGACTGACGCCGAGAAAACTGGAAGGACGACACCTGACAGTCGGGACTTGACAAAGGCAACTGAGAAACGTGCCGAAATAGGCTGCACGCAAGAGTCACTGCCCTTGAGTCAAGCAAGTGAAGAGGAAGACATGAGCGACAGCACCGAGATCACTACGGCCGAATATCAAGCAGACGCTACAGGGGCGACCGCGGGACGCGGGAAGCGTCCCAGAACAGGCGTTCCGAAGTTGACGGTGGACACCACCGAACGCAAGGTTAACCGCGTTGCTGGCGCCAAGGGTAAAAAATATGTCCCTGAAGTCCGGTCGGCGTCATCGTCGCCGGTTCGGGGTCAGGGACGCGATAAGTAATACCCTGGTATTCCCACTGCAGGGTAGAGCCACGGTTAACGTTGTACTGGTGGTTCGCGCTTACAATCACCATGATTAGTATACCTGCACCATTACGCGTCGGAACGCTCAATGTACGGGGTCTAGGGGCTAGTCGCAAGCAATATCAAGTTAAACGCATAATGCAAGAAAGAGACCTAGATTTGCTTGCGGTCCAGGAGACGAAGGTTAGCAGAGCGGAGGCGACCGAAGGCTTGGTAGCAAAATTTTCTTTGAGGTACAATGTATGCGTGAGCCATGCGGTGGGAAAATCAGCCGGGTGTATGTTGTTTGTTAAAAAATCAATTGGCATTGTCGTTGAAACGGTTACAAGTTGCTTGCAAGGACGCTTTGTTTTGTGCGATCTTACGGGGAAACGAAATTTAGAATTATTTGTGTCTATGCACCTACAAAGCTGCATGAAAGATTTTTGTTCTTTCGCGAATTGAGTATGTATTTTGATTGTGAGAGGTGTTTGATTGTGTTGGGTGACTACAATTGTGTCCTTAATCAGGAAGACCGTTCAACCACTGCTTGTGTAAATGAAGAAAGTGCTGCGTATCTTAAAGAATGCGTGAGCAAATTCTCTTTAAATGATGTGGCACAGTTCGCAAGAGGTGGAAGTCGCCAGCATTTCACACACTTTCAAGGCACCAGCCATGCACGACTAGATCGAGTGTATGTGTGTTCGGAGATTGCGCCTTTGTGTCAGAACTACGATGTTGATGCTGTTTCTTTCAGTGATCATTGTTTAGTGACCTTCGAGATCGGCCAAAAGCAAAAAAGGAAGCTTGAATGGGAAAGATGGAAATTGAATGCCAAGCTTATCAAGGATGACGTGTTCATAGATGAAACAAAAAAAGAAATACATCATTTTTTTAATGACACACTACGCAGTGCCGCAGAGAAATGGGAGTTATTTAAACAAAGGGTAAAATTGAACGCAATAGAAAGAGGTGGGCATATGAAGTATCAGACTCAAAAACATGAACAGATGCTGCGGCAGGAGCTCGAAGACTTGGTGCGAATCGAAACAGCTAATCCGGGTTTGGTGACGCAAGAACTGCAAGTCATTAAAAGAAAACTAGAAAGCTTAGAGGAGGATAAATACAGAGGTGCAATTATACGAGCACGAGCCGAAAAATATCTCGCGGGGGAAGTACCTACAAAGCGAGCTTTGTCAGATGAAAAGGCGTACGCTCGAGGAAATGAAATATTGGAAATAGAATATAATGGTTGGATATTCAGAGAACAGAAAATTATCATGACGGCATTTGAAAGTTACTATAGAGATTTGTTTGCTTGTCGTGAGCCAAAGGCGCCGGGCTACGAGGATGACTTTCTGGCAGAAATGCCGACGCTAGGCAAAGAGGAAACGAATTTATTAGAAATGAATATTAGTATGGAAGAGATTGAGAGGGCTATTGAGGAACTGAGCTCGGGCAAATCTCCTGGTCCGGATGGCATTACCGCGGCATTTTACAAGGCTTTCAAGACGGACATGGCAACAGCATTGCATGAAGTATTTTCAGAGGCACTCGAGCGGGGGACTTTACCACCATCGTTCAATCGTGCGCACACAGTACTAATCCCAAAAGGCAAAGAAAAATATATGCTACGTAAAGTAACGGGATACAGGCCAATTACGTTGACTAATGTTGACTACAAGGTTTTCATGAAAGTGCTTGCAGCAAGGCTGCAGGGAGTTATACAGAAGTTAATTGGGCCGCATCAGACATGCGGCATCAGAGGTAGGAAAATATTTACAAATATTCATACAGCTAGAAGCATTTTAGAATATTGCGATAGCGCTCTCCTCAAGGTAGCGATGCTGCAAATAGATCTAGCTAAGGCTTTTGATATGGTACCACATAGTGTTCTCTTGTTATTAATTAATTATGTAGGGCTTGGTTCCGTC
Source organism: Dermacentor variabilis (assembly GCF_050947875.1). Classification (NCBI taxonomy): domain Eukaryota; kingdom Metazoa; phylum Arthropoda; class Arachnida; order Ixodida; family Ixodidae; genus Dermacentor; species Dermacentor variabilis. Next base: position 73,982,123 of record NC_134574.1, on the reverse strand, counting down.
ATGTGTAAAGGCATCAAAATGGCATATCAAAGCTCATGTACCAATTTAATTGTTAATGGTGAACTATCACAACGCATACAAGTACTCTCTTCCGTTCGACAGGGTTGTCCGTTAAGTCCTTTACTTTTTGCTTTATTTTTGGAGCCGCTTTGTAGAAAAATAGTTAATAGTACAGAAATCAGGGGGTTTAAGATACAGTCCTGTGAAGTACGTGTTCTAGCTTATGCCGATGACGTAGCCCTATTTGCTGCAGATAGGGAGAGTGTTAGCTCATTATTAAGAATTACTGAAAGGTTTTGCGAGAAGAGCGGCAGTGAAATCAATAAGCAAAAGAGTATTGGTCTCTGGCATGGCCATTGGAATGCCACGCCCGGTGTTTTTGAAAATATTCGGTGGCTCACGACACCTAGCACTTACCTGGGGGTACCTTTGGATGGGTATCGTGAGAACGAGTCACTTTGGCTCGAAAAAACGGATGAAATGCGTGCGATGGCCGAAGCATGGGGTGGACGTGAGTTGTCGATTTTTGCACGTGCCACTATTTGTAACGTTTTTCTCGTTGCGAAAATTATGTATCTTCTGCAGGCACTCTATTGTACACGTAAACATATTCAAAAATTTCACCGAATATTTGCCACGTTTATCTGGTGTTCTACGTGGGAGCGAACATCAAGGACGAATTTGTTTCGTCGAGTAAAGAAAGGTGGTCTGTCGGTGTGCCACTTGTCTCTTCAGCAAGTTGTATCACGTTTCATATTGATAAGGGACGAAAGAGACCCGTTTCTGTGTTGTTTTTTTCAAACCATGTTAACAGTTTCTATGCCTGATTTTTTTGTTTCTTCAGCCATTGGCCCTCACTACACAATTTCGAGGTTCTTGCGTGAAGTTGTAACGTCCTATCGTTTCCTTAGGGCGAGATTTTCCCTTGAGTACCTCTCCAATGTAAAAAGAAAGCGTCTTATGAAGGATCTCATTGAAAGTGTGTTCCCTGTTCCATTATATCGGTTAATTTTTCAACAAGGGCCTGGGCAAGACGTACTTAAAAGGGTTAAAAATATGTGTATACCGGCGAACGTTAAAACATTCTTTTTCAAGCTTCACACGGGAACCTTGCCTGTTAAAACGTGGCTAGAGGAAAGAGGGATTTATGTGCCATGGGGAAGCAGATGCTTTCTGTGCAACAAAGCTGAAACGATTGAACATGTTTTCATCGATTGTAATAATGCCATATTCTTTTGGGATATATTACAGAGAACGTTAAAGATAGACCTGCCCCTCAATCCACATGGCATTCGTTTTTTACCGCCTGAACGTGATTTTGAACAGATGGATGTCATCTTTTTACTTGGACTGCACGCAGTATGGCGTAGTCTGTTGGCATATAGACATTGCGATGTTAAAGGCCGAACTGTGTATGAATATTTTGTGGAAATGGTTGTGAAGGTACGTGACGTGTACAAGATGAATGACTGTGATGAAGCTGTGGTGTCAATGCTTGATACTTTGACACATATAAAACGAGTGTGATCTATGATCACAAACACTTTTGAGGCTTGTAGCCAAGCTGGAAATAAAGAAAAAAAAAACTCGTGGCTCAGTGGTAACGTCTCCGTCTCACACTCCGGAGACCCTGGTTCGATTCCCACCCAGCCCATCTTGGAAGTTGCTTTTTATTTATGAAGTGCCTGCCATGATTTATCGCTCACAGTCAACGCCGCGGACGCCGACACCGACGACACCGGCTTTTCTGCGACACGAGCTCCTTAACGCTATCGCGTTAAAATTTCAGAGTACCGCAAAGGTCGGGATTTGACTGGCAACACTGAGCGGCCACCGCCATATACCTTCCAAGCCGACCGCGTCGCGGGAAGGCCGCCGTGTTGGAAGAGCTTGATATTCGGTGACACATCGGGTTGAGTGTTCACTGAAGTACAAATACTTTGTGCCCGGAGATAATAGTTGCTAAGAGCGAAAAGAAAATGTTATTTTGTGCGAAGTAATGCAGCCGGTGGTTGTTTTGCACGCCGATCGTGTTTACTGCTGGAACTGTGCTACAATTGTGGGCAGCAGCTTAGCGCTGCTGTTGGGAGCTTATGCTCGCGTTTTTTCCCCTTCCGGGGAGCGAGCTACGAAGGAAACATTTCGTCACTTAGAGCCGCAATGAGGCAAGCTAGTGCTTTTGGGCATGAACATCGTGGACCTCCGCCGGCTTCTATTGAATGTTTCCAAGCAGGACGAAACTAACACCTGACAGTGTCACAGGAACGTACGTTCATTGTATAATTTCACAAGCTAAATCGGATACATTTAATTTAGTTTGTAATCGGATACCGCGCGTTCTCGACTCTGCCGGGCGACTTCGTCCGCCGTATTCGCACGACACACATGCGATTGCCGTGTGCACATCGGTGTTGGGCCGTGATCGTAAGACGATCTGTGCACAGCAGGTGTAAAAACCAACTTCGATGACCATTTTGCACACTAAACCTTGTGGAAGGCCAATATAAGCCATTTGCTTGATTACAGCTACGTATATGTACTTATGTACACTGATAATGAGCGAGAGTTTGCTACATTGCGATTTATGAACGCAGCTGTCTAGTGCGTTCCATGAGCAGCTATTCTTCTCAACTTATTTATGACTGTTTTCTTAGTATATTAGAGGCTGGATTGCGCAACATTTGGACGACCTTGGCATGTTTGGCACAACCTTGGCATGTTTTCTTAGACTGCCAAGATTTGCTGCCTGTGTAAAAAAGAGGCAGGAACGCCTGCTGGTGACGCAGCACTTTTTCTCTAAGTTATATGGGCGACGTATAAAATTCTTGTGCTTTTAGAGTGGTTTATGTAACATGCATAGTGACAGAGTGAAACTAAAGCTAATGGGTGTTCTGTTGTTTTGTATTTCTTGTTATGCATCAACACAACATTATTTGGGTATGCACCGTAGCATTTCAACATAAAACATAATATGTATGCCGACTTCAGTTCATTGCATGTGCTCGGCTTACACGCTCAAAATTTTAGCAAGTGTTGTGAATATCACCTGGCCGTTGGTTTTAACCTCAAAATGCGTATGTATAAATGAGAAAAGGATAAGTGGAATGCCCATCCACTCTAGGCTTCTCAAAGTCTTCAGCACAAAAGTGGTCCTGCAAATGTTTGTTGTATGGTTAGAAGTGTGATGCTGGCCACCCTAACGCTGGGCTGCCCAAGGAGGCTCCCAGGGCTTTTTTGAATGAAGCCCTGTTTCAGACATGTGAAACAAGAAAAACACGGAAGGTAGCTGTAATAATAAGTTGAAAGACCCAACTAAAGAGACGAAGAATACGTTATAAAGGTAAAACTTTACGTTTACGTTATAAAGGTAAACTTTAAGGTATAAAACTTTACGCAGCGAGACAATTAAAATAGCTCAATTGGGATGTAAACGCGCATGCGCCCGCAAACACGCAGCTTCAAGGATTGCTAACATTTAACCCATCTCCATTTTTCCACCAGAAAGCGGCCGTTATGTGGACGCACGACATTCACTGACGATGTTTTTATTGACTGCGATGGTCACGGTCTGCGAAAAACAAGTGTCATATGAGTCGAGTGACTCGAGGCGAGAGCGAGCTCACGTGCGCGGAGAAATCGTGCGAGTACCTGGGGCACATTCTTTGGGGGTGCGAGGGCTTGCCCCCTCCCAGGTCGCTCCTGCCAGCTCCCTCACAACAGACGTGGGAAGAGCTGCTCAGAACGCCGGAAGAAAAAGTACAAAAAGCCCTCGTTGCCTGGGCCGAAAGGGCCGCTCCTCGTGAGGGGCCATTCTAGGACTCGGGCCTGCCAGGTCATAACTGAGCAGAGTGTTAATAAAGTTGTTACCACCACCACCACCTGGGGCACGTGAGGAGGCGGAATTCTCGCGCGACAGGTGTGCCTTCGCGTGCCACGAGCACGGAATAACCGCGTGTGTTGAGCAACAAACGCGTACACGTGTACCCGCGTCAAGCGTGCAAGACGCGAACGATCCCCGCCATGAACTCCTATTTTCGTAGCCTCGCTAACACCGCGTGCACTTCGCTGAAATATCTTCTAAAGCAGTCCCGAAAACACAAGCAAGGTGTACTTATACCTCGCACATGCGGGTGTTTATTTTTTAGGCTTGAAGTTCTCCCGGCCGATTCTGATTAACCACGCAGAACAACGCTCTCGGTCATTTTTCCCGGCCGGAATCGAGAAAAAAGTATTTCCAGACTCGGCTCGGTTGCTACATCCCAAGGCGCAGCAGGCAGGCATGATTTCCTTGCAGTCAAACGCGAGCGCGACAATCGCAACACACAAAAAAACGCAGGGAACCTGCGCTGCCTGCGCTCCAACTCAGCCGGCCTTCCCGGCGCTTGGAAGATATATGGCACCCCAAAGTCGCGTGGTACGGTTGCGCCAATGAGCACGTCGACGGCACGGGGAAAACGAATGAGGTACTCTGAAATTTTTTCCAGTGACTCTAAGTGTAACGAGTGCGCTGTTGCGCCTGGTCACATCAGTACCCTGAGCACAAGTGTAGACTGCATTTAATAGTACATCTAAGGCGGCCAAAACTTGGCTATTATGCATGGCTCTCCAACAGACGACTAATGTGTGAGTAGGGGTTTTGCAAAACCCTTGTATGCAATATAATAAATTCGCAACATATCAATTGATGTATAAAATTTGTCTGTTCTGGATGCTGTAATGGGTGCAGTTTATCGAACTGCAATATCAGTTCTTGGTACAGAGCTACAAATTTGTAAACGTCTAGTTTAACGAACCATCTCGAATATAGGGCAGTGTAACCAGTGCGTTGTTGCACCTGATCATATCAGTAGCCTGAGCACAAGTGGTATCCTCCACGACGGCGCAGCGTCGACGAAGGTCCGCGCGGCATCCATGCACGCAATTCAGCTGAACCAAATCATCATCATCACCATCATCATCATCATGTTCTATTTGGCGGGCTGACATCCCACTCACACACTCTAAACACAACTTTGAAGCTTGCACACCACAATTCAAACTCAGCTTGTCTCGTGAACCGAATGTGCTGCGAGAAAGACACGCGGACCGAAAAACTTTGCCTTGCTTTTCAGAGACCTAGGACAGCAGTGAGAGATTAAGGAGCGCGGTTGCTATGTCAACGTTCATCTTTGTCGCACCACTCCCAGTGCTCCTTTGCGAAAAACACTACGTGAATCCCGCCACATACTCTTCAACTGATGCGGGCTGCCCGGAGCCTCTCCTACGTTTTCCTTCCTCCATGACTAGGAGGTAGCGTCACGCGATTGCACTAGGCTCGGCAAGCCAACGCCCTCTGTCGCCACTACCCCTCCTTCTCTCCGGGGCCTTGTGCGCCATAGTAGAACGAAACAAACTATGAGAGGCCCTCACGTTACGTTTCTGAAGCCGGAATTGCAGCCTTGCTGGTATACCATCTCCCTCTGCACCTCCAATGAGCTCGCCGGAGCAGATAGGCGCGAGCTTTGTGAACTCGAATTGATACGAGGCACCGGTAGTGTGCGCTGCTGACGCACGTCAGAACAAAGCGCACGAAACTTCTGTAACAGTTTTATTGAAGTACACACGCTTCTGCATTTTCCCGCGGTACGCAGTTTCTTTTTTTTTTTTTTTGTTTCATGACAGCTCGAAAACACGCCTGAGCAAAGTACAATGTAATGAATAGAAAGACGAACAAAGAGGAATTACAACGGTCTTAAAGTGCGTGCATATCAAAAGTAAGCCATAATCGCAATTACTCTACACAAAAATTGCCGCAGGAGTACGGTATGAAAATCGACGAGTTGTCATTCTGACGCTGGCGAGGCAGTTTTTCACCGACCTTTGGTGAGTTTGCCTTTTCATCTTCACTGCGGACGCACATCCTTTCCGTATATTTACAGAGCTTATCATTGTAATAATATGCAACGTTCAAAAAGTATCATGAAACAATCGCAACTTTCAGGTAGGTAATACAAAGCTGCTTGACTAAAAGAAAGAACGAAAAAAAAAACATTGTCTAGAGTCCCAGTTGATTTTCACACTGGGGATTTATGCAAATGGATTAAATATACAAATCTATCCCCATTTCAGTTAACTCCTGCTGCCACTTAAACCATATAGAACTGTAGAGATGAAACGCGACAGAAATTGCTCATCTGGCTGAAAATCCTTGCAGCAGTCGCCTGCCATACCAAACTTAACGCAGTGTCTCAATCGACATGCAGTTTCTCAGATCACTCTTTGTCAACGAAACCTGGTTGAACAACACGCTTTCGTCCGCTGCGTTCGAAAGAGGTAGCGCAATGAGGGACGAAGCAAGCTCAGACAGCGGGGGGAACAATAGATTTCCAGCATTGCTTTTTTGCGCTCCTGATGCTAGCCCACAACCTGGCGATGCTTGGTGATACTGGAGCAGAACATTTCGTTTTGGTTCCGAAATTCCAGACTACTGCGCTTCGCTGAGCGTGTACATTGCGCGTCACCCTTGCGTAGAGCGCGAGAGCGGCGGCCGCCGCGGCGCTCCGCAGCCAGCCAGTGACGTCGAACGGTAGTGGCTAGGCCCGAGATTAGATGCGTCGCCCGCTGCGTGCTCAGAGACCTGTTATTTCGAGCCCAGTAGCTACCTTTAGACGTCGCTGGCTGCCTCCGGAGTGCCCTAGCGGCCGCCGTTCCCACGCTCTACGCAAGGGCGATGCGCACACTATACATAAATACTCGAACTGCCGCGTTTCTAGTTTAAAGCGACTTGCGGATTGTTTCGTAATGTTACTGGGTAAATGCGTAACGGTGGTGATTTGCGGAAAAACCAAGCAATAGCTAGGCTTTCAGGAACGCTCGATATACATTGAAGGACCGCGGGTGAAAATGACGTGCCAGCACATACCTACGTACACTTGAGCTGTTGTGCAAGTTGGCTATGCAGCAGCCACGGGCCGAACATGTACTCGACAGCTGTCAGCCCCGCTGCTTATCTTACTCAATCAAGGGTGGACCGGTGGCAGATGGCGCCGAACCCAAAAGAAGAAGCGAGCTTAGCGCTGGAATGACGTATAAACATGGCAGCCATAAGTTAGAGCGATCCTCCCGGAGCCGACATTGCTTAAAGACGCAGCCTTCGAGATTGTGTACATATCTTTGTGGCAGCAACGGGCTTTGGGTTTTCATAAACCGGCGTTCCCGAGTTTTGTCAGTGCTGACTTGGGCACCGGGACTCCGAAGTCCTTAAGACAAAAATAGTCCAAATATAGCCATGTAGCCAACTCAGAATTTACAACGTTAACCCCCATAAAAAGCTACCCAGTTTAGCTATTTATAGCCCAATCAGGCAAGCCTGCACTCGAGGCGTTTTCCATCTGAGCTCGAGGTTCGCCCATTCCGGCAGGTGGCCTTACGTGTTTTCCGATGAGGTGGCTGCGGCCATGGCTAGCCATAGAATAATATAGTAAACGTAAAGAGTGGACCCACCTGCGGTCGCCTGCAGCCGACTCTAGAGTTACTGTACATGCTACAAAAGGTACGTTTGGTAGCATATACAGTAACTCTAACCGACTCTGGCTCTCAGCACACCTAGCGGAATCGGCGAAACGCACCAGCCTCCAAGATGGTCACCACATGGCGCCGAATCTCGAAGGCCATGATTTCAGTTTCGTTTCTTTTATTATTATTTTTATTGACCCATAACGTTGCATAAATCGAGTGATTTCGGGCAAGCGCTTCTGCCGCTGTTTATATGTTGCGACGACGAGCGCGCAAAGGTGTTTCACTTTATGTTAGTTTTATTTAAATCATATTTGCAGCTTCAAGCTGTAACTTAGCACAGCAATCATGCCAACCGTTGAAGAAGTAGAACTTCATCCTTTGTGATATTGTATTTCTAGTAGCTCACACCAAAAGGAGTACCGTAAATGAATGTGAGATGTTCCTTCAATATAAAGCAACTTACCGCACAGCCAAGGACAGGAAAATAGCAGACAACAATTTATTGCAGCAAGATTGTTAGAAAAGTGGCAGACATGAAAACCGGAAGAAACTGCAACATGCAAGTGATGGAGAATAGCCGAAAATTAATGGCGTGATTACAATAACCTCACACAAGAAAAACACATATAAGCGTGTTGCAACTATCCATACGACGAAAAAAAAATCTACACAAACACGCCAGCAATTAATTTTCTAAAAATGGGATTGTTTTAAAAGGAAAAAAATACGACACTTTTTCTTGTACTTTTGCGAAGGAGGGTGAATTGAGGTAGCAAAATCATGTGACTGGTTGCATGCCAAAATAAAATGGCTACAAAAATAATTATTGGGCACGCACCGATCTCCTCATCTCGAAAGTGTAAGCCCGTGCGTTCTTCATTAAACAGCTGCAAGATATTGGCATCTTAGTCAATTAAGCACTTTGACTGTGTTGGGTGTCTTCACCTGCTGTATTCAAAGCCTTGCGTTTGTGTGTTTCAAAGTGTGTTTCAGCTCTTCTGATACTTGGAAACTTGCCCTTGAATATGCATGATGCCCTTTGGCAGTAGAGTGTATTTTGAAGACACCGTGGAGATTTTGCAATACATAGAATGACAGGCAGGAGGTAAGACGATGAGCAAATCGTCAACAAGGTGAAAGCAGGAGCCAACGTTTCCACAAGGGGACTTGTCTTCTTTAAGACAACGTATGCTTTCCTCGCCACAGTATATATAGGTGGGGTTCTTCTAAAGGGGAGATGGTGTAAGGCCCGAGGGTGCGGCAACGAGGGAAGGTGTGTTAGCGTGTCGAATTGAGAGTAAATGAATGTTGTGCACAAGGCCAAGGCCAGGGCCACACCCTCCCCACCCCCGGTCTGTCAACGCACGTGTGCTGGCCGGCGTGTCAAGGGCGTCTGACACGCCGGCTGAAAAAAAAGGAAGAGGAAAGGAAAGAAAAAAAAAGGGGGGGGGATATGCTAAGAAATCAAAGTAAGTGTTGTTGCCTATAGCTTGAAATTTGCAGTAAGCAATACTGGAGGCTTAAAAGCTATTGAATGTAGACCCTACGCTCCTTCGTCTAAGCAATACAAAGCCTTCAAAGCTTTACAATGGAGATGCTGCGTTACGTTATGTAATGCATATATTTCTGATCTAAGGTCAATAAAGCACTGTTATAAGTGGTAATAAAAATCAAGAAACTTTCTACGGTAAGGACTCCACACACACTTGAAAAATGAAAACGCCTATCTTCAGCGCAATGCAAGGTAGCTCACAACGCTCGAGCGCACATAGCCTGCTACAGAGGCTGAGAGAGCGCGCATTATTGCCATGCTGCAAATATTGCACGTGTACCACTTTAGATATAGCTACATTTCTTTTGCAAAAGTGGAGCACCCTAATTTTTTTCAGAAGCCGCTGCGGGTAACATAAAGATCTCTGCACCGAACGGCATGTGTTCATAGACCGCATTCCTTAACGAACCATTTTCTTTTCTGACTTCGTCATTGCCTCTCAGCTCAGGCGCTGCCGCATCACTGTTATCGCCAGTATCTCCACTCATTGATGCGTATGATAAAATAAAAAGAATGCGAAATGAAATTCAGCGTTGCAAATGGGCAGCAGCTGTTCGTGGCTTCAAGGCCGCCGTCACTCGTTCATGCGGCTAACAGTGACATAACGAAACACAAAGAGAATAAGTCTTTAAGAACGGGCAAAAGAACTTTCTGTGGCCTTACTATGAAACGGCGACGAAGCATTAATGCTAGACGCTGGCAGAAGAACCCAGCAACGATGCTCGGGCGCATTTTACAGAACCGCGAGCCCATCGACGAGGCCTGACTAGGCTTCGCAAGTGTTGGGTCGGGCCGCCTGTCAAGCTGCCAGCCGCCGCCTCAGCCACATTTTTCTTGATGTGCTCTGTCACCTAGCGGTATCGGCGAAGCTCCACAGCTCGGCCGCGAAACGGCCCGAGTGTCCGCTCTTGCCATTTACTATGTTACTCTGTGGGCTAGCAGCTTGAAAGGTGGCACGACCAAGCATCCAGCTTGCGCGAAGCATAACTCAACACCGTCACCAGGTTCGCGACGTTATTACACTGTGAGATGCACGCTAGGGTGGTTTCTGGGCTCTTCTTCCGGCGTCTGACACTATCGCTTCGTCGCCGTTTCATGGTAAGGCCGCAGGAAATCTTTTTTTTTTGCAATTTAAAGACATATTCTCTTCGTATTTCGTTGTCACTGTTAGCCGCATGGTAGCTATGGTGCATGGTTAGCCGTATGGTGGCCTTTAAGTCATAAACTGCTGCCAATTTGTAACACTGAATTTCATTTTGAATTCTTTTTTTTTTATTTCGATAGCAACTATGGACACTCCAGACGCATTTCTTGCCCTCGCCGTCGCCGTGACGTTACGTATAAAGTCCAAGGGCGATCGCCGCGCGTCGTATGCTGTATGTGCGAGTGAAAAGCACGCGAGGGACGCCGACGATCGCGGCTCCGCCTGGCGCGCGTTGTGCTCCGGCCGCCACTGCGCCTTTCGCGACCGCACGCAAGAGGAACCGGCGACTGCTGCTTAGAGTTACTGTATATGCTACCGTACCTGCGGTAGCACATACAGTAACTCTACTGTTGCTCAACCTCGCCCGCTACACGTGGATGAAAGCGGGGAGGCAGCGGGGGAGGGAGGGGAGGCGGGTTCGACTCTGTCAAGTGCGAGCTTTTCACGTCGGCTCATAACTTTGCATGTGCTGTGTTCTCGTGGCTCTTGCGTTGAAGCAATAGACGGCGCGGCGGTCACTTTGCTCGCCGCTGCTGTCGCGCTTGTTCGCACCAGTGTTTTGGCAGGGAGTGTCCGCGCTCATCGAGTGGGACGTGTTCGTGTTCGAGCGTTGTGTGCGCTGGCACCATGCATGTTATTGCAGTTAGTAAGAGAATGTTTCCAAGTTTGTACGGCCAATAAAACTACTATCCTTACTTCATATAGCTGTCTACTAGTTTGCTACCACAATCAATGCTTCGCTTTCAAGGCCAGACTGCGACTTTTCTTTTATCATGCGCAGCAAGAAATGGGTGATGCCAGAGATAACAGAGACAAGGCAGCGTCCGAGTTGCGAGGCGCGTTCGAAACGATGACGGAGTTCGAAAAGAACGGAAAATGAATTAGTTCGTTAAGAAATACGGCCTCTGAACACATGCCGTTCCGTGCAGAGGCCTTTATCTTGATTGATTCAAGAAGGTTGCGCGAGTCGGTTTCTGAATAAGTACGGTGTGCCAGTTTTACAAAATAAAGATGGCTATTTCTAAAGGCATGCACGTGCAGTATTTGCAGTATGGCAGCAATGCGCGCCCTCTGCACCTCTCTGCAAAGCTGTTTATGCTCGAGCGTTGTTAGCTGTTTTCCATTGGGCTGAAGATACGTTCTCTCGTGTTTTAATTGTGAACGGAGTCATTACCATAGAAAGTTTCTTGTTTCTTAGCATTTATGTTTCCTTGAGAGCCATTCTTTTCGGCGACGTACGTTAATACCAGAAACAGTCACTGTGTTAATTAGGTCAGAAAAATGTGCGTTACACAAAGCAACATCTACATTCAGAAGTTTTCAAGGCCCCAGTATTGTTTAGCTCTGTCATTATTGTACAGCAGGAATCCCCACTATTTCTTCCTCAAGATACACTCTACAACCAAAAGAGATCGGGTATATTCGAGGGTACGCTTCCAAGTATCAGAAGACGATTGCAAGGCTTCGAAGACAACCGCTGAAGACCTCCAGCACAGTCAAAATGCTTAATTAGCTGAGATGCCATTAGCTTGCAGCTATTCAATGAGTGACTCATTGCATTACACATTAGAGACGTTGATGTTGGTGCATGCCCAATTGTTCGTGCAGCCATTTTATTTTAGCACGCAGGCATCCACATAATTTTGCTAATTTAATTCACCCCGCTTCGTAATGCGCCGAAAGCAGCGTCATATTTATTAATCCTGAAACAATCCCATTCCCAGTAAATTAACTGCAGCCTTGGTTTTCTAGTTTTTTTTTTCATTATCTGGATACTTGAAACACGTCTAATGTGTGTTCTAATGCTTGTGTAAAATTTACTGTCATCACACCATCCAGTTCCGATTATTCTCCATTACATGCATTCCGAAATTTTTTTTTTCAGTTTTCATCTATCTGCCACTTTTCTCACACATTTGTTGCAATAAATTTTTATCTGCTATTTTCGTGATCTTGACTGTCCAGCGAGCTGACTGATATTGAAGGAACACTGCATTTACAATATTTCTTTCGGTGTGAAAGTTTAGAATTACATTATCAGAAACGATAAAGTTCTGCTTCTCATTAACAGTTGGCATGACTGTTTTCCTCAGTGGCAGCTTGAAATGCAACGAATATGAATTTTAATAAAGCTAACATAAAGTAAAACAACAGGTTTGTGCGCTGGCCGTCGCAACGTATAAACAGCGGGGCAAGCGCCTGCATAAAATTACTCGATGCATGCAACGTTACTGACTATAAAAATTTAATTGTGGGGTTTTACGTGCCAGAACCACTTTCTGATTATGAGGCACGCCGTAGTGGAGGACTCCGGAAATTTTGATCACCTGGGGTTCTTTAACGTGCACCTACATCTAATTTCGCATTTCACCCCCATCGAAATGCGGTCGCCGTGGCCGGGATTCGATCCCGCGACCTCGTGCTCAGCAGCCCAGCACCATAGCCACTGAGAAACCACAGCGGGTCTTTACGGACCGCAGAAAAAAAAGGAAAAAGGAGAAAGAAAGGAAAACGAAAATAAGTCGTGGCCTCTGAGACTTTGCGACGCGTGGCAGCCATTTCAGAGGTGGGTGCGTTTCACTGAATTCGCCAGGCCTGCTGAGAACCAAAGTCGGCCGTAGGGGCCTACGGGGGTGTCTTATCGTTTAGCGTATTACTCAAGCCAATAGCGGCCAGCTTGTGCGCGCACATCGGCGACAAACTCTGCGACCCAGAACGGCCTAACGTTCAACCTTGGCTCTGACTAGACAAAGAAATGAGTCGCATTCAAAAATTAACTAGGAGCAGGTGCTACTCTTTCGAGTCTCGCAATTTATTTGGTAAGTGAGAGTCGGTGCAGTCGCCTGCAGCGCGCACCAGCTTCCTCCGGCCCGATCAAAAGACGTCTGCTTTGAAGGGCTCCAGCGTCTTCCCGTTGACCTTAACAGGAGCCTCCGCGATTACGTAACGGATCTTGAGCGGCGAGTGGCCTCCCTCTGAAGGTCTGGCGCCCAGAAAGTCGAGGAAGTGCTGAGGTGAGCATTTGCTGGAGCCGTACTTTCCGCACATGTAGTACAACAGTTTGATGCCGAAAATTCGGGTGCGGACGTCCTTGCAGGAAGCGTACACTACCTCGGCGAAATTTTTTTCCACGGCGTAGACAATTTCTGTGGCCGAAGGCTCGCGTTTCCCCTTGGCGCTGTTGCCGAAGACGGCGACGAAATTGGACTGCTTCGGCGAGCAGAACGCCTGGCAGACGAGGTTCTGCAAGTTGCGGAAGCACTTGCTGTCCCTGCCAAGGCCGAGTTTGACGAGTTTACCGAACTGAGATTTGAACGTTCCCGCCTGGTTAGCGTCGCAGCAGGCAGGCACCGGCTCGCCCGCGGAGCCGAGCAGCGCGGGACATGCCTTCTGGAGAAGTGTGCTTTCGATGTTGACTGGATCGCGCTCCACGGCGCATGGGAGTCGCCTCCCGGTATCCTTGTCCTTGCCGCAGTGGCCGTAGAGGATGCAGTGAGCCAAGGCTGACGAAATCAGCGTGGCGCTTACGCCGGCGATGAAAAGCCAACGGCTCGACATTAGGATGCGTGCTGGTCACGGAGTCCTCAAGCACGGACCAATCAAGCCCTTCGCGTACTTTTCTTGTACGGTTGACACTCCTCGAACTTTCTTTCGACGTGAGCACTTGACCTGTAGGTGATTAGATGGTCCAGTGTTGTGTGACCTACACATAGCACACAATCGTTAGGTCAAAAGTTGATTACATAGATGCGCGCTGCATTTCATCACATAATACTCTAGTGCTGGTTTGTATTTAAAACTGCGTCTATTTTAATGCGCTAAACAAAGTTCTGTCACACATTTTAGATACAGAGCCGTAGCAATGTTCTCGGGGTAAAAAAATTTTAAAAGTGACCTACATATATGTCTTTTAGGTCTCGCTAACGCAGGTATTTAAACAGATCAAAAAGGTATGCTTGGTATACAGGAACACTCTTATCAACGACATAATTAGCAAAATTAGAGTTTAGGTTCACCACGATACCCTTAAATATTTCATTAGGGTGTAATTTTTTCCCAGAAGAGAAGTTGTAATCAGTCTCGCATGCATTTCCATTCTTTGACGTTGTACACTGGTTATTCAGTTTAGGCTCACCACGATACCCTTAAATATTTCATTAGGGTGTAATTTTTTCACAGAAGAGAAGTTGTTATCAGTCTCGCATGCATTTCCATTCTTTGACGTTGTACACTGGTTATTCAGCACCAAAAATTTCTTTATTTTATTATTTTATTAGAAATATTTTTATACAATGCTGCAGGCAATGAGTACAAGCAGGAGAGTTCGTACAAAAATGCATTTCATTATAAAAGAGTAATAAATTATACAGTGGTACTTATTCGCAGTGAAAATCTTGGTAATGAATTCAACTTTGTAAAGGCTTGAGGCAAGAATAAATATTTAGACCTCATGCATTCAGCCTTGGCGACACGACAGAAAGAAGCACGCACCAACCTTTAAGCGAAAAAAATGTGGCACATACAACCCGATGACGATTAATAAATAACGAGGTATAGTCCTAAACGGCATACAGTTCTCCTACAGAGTATCTAACTGGATATATTTCATAACGTCATGTTCTTTGTACGAATGAGATGCTCTGCTAAAACGGTCGTTGCATATACAAAGCCGCAACTCATACATAATGATTTTGCACAATGTTCACTGAGCAAAGAAATACGTTTTAATTTTTACGGTGTATACGCCCCAACATCAAAATAAGGATACGACATAAACAAGATTACTTCCTCGAGAAAGATAACGACGCTGATTGCATGCACTTCGCGGCACTTAACAGTAAGAAGCCGGAGAGGGCCACATCTCACAACGTAAAGCTCACATAGCCACATATACAGTTATTCTATGCATATCCTTAGTGACAAAGAGGTACGCTCGTGAACGCGTCTGCATGGTTTTGCGTAATTTCACGGCTATAGCTGCGTATTTGCGAAATTTGTTCGCCGTTTGCGCATTCTGGTGAGTGATATATAGAATGATTGTCAAGTTAGCCATTGAGATAAACAACGTAGAACAGGCTTCTAGAAATAATTGGGCAAAACTATCACTATTGATAATGTATAAGCGAAAAAAAGATGCATAGAGCCTAGCTCCTTTAGGAGGGTTAACTTATACAACAGTGTCCTCAATACATCCTTAAATATTATAAGCGCACGCCATGGCTATCTTTGTCGTAATTACGCAAAGGAGTCTCCATGGCGTTTAGCGTTTATAGCTTAATTATGAATGTTGCAAATAATTACCGAATACTTGTTTTCTGCCTATTTTCATGCGTTTTTCCAGATTCGGAAGAGTTTTTCACGGTGTCTACGGGAATCTCAAGGATGTACACTCATTACATTTGGTGAAAATAAAGGATACTTGTAAGATATGTGTATGCGAAGTCGAAAATTTGCACGTAAAGCGTGATTTATGCTGTAAATCCCATAATTAAGCGCTAAAGCTCACTACAACTGTATTTTACGAACAATACAAAAGTTAGACTGCTGCCATCAGAAAACTACGGCTACCACACAGGTCAATTTTGTAAACATCGAGGCAAAAGCAGTATCAAGGTGAATGCCATATTAAATGCTTCTGCATGAATTGCAGCCTGTCTGAAAAAAAAAAGACCTTCAGCAAGTGTTCGATAGCCTGATATTGTCGTTACTCGTTATGATTACCACAAGACCAAAAGACCTCTTATAAACTTGAAGTTCACATTTGTTTATCGGGAAAAGTATGTTTTGTATCCTACATGCTGAAACCTGAACGTTTCCGCCTTAATTATAAGCTTTCCAAGTGATCTCGAACGTTCGTTTACTGCCTATTGTTGTGCATTTCAGGAGGGACGTGGTAGGTTTCCTCGACATCATTTGTGGACTAAGCAATACACCTGCACATATTTAGAAAAAAAACAAGGGGTACGACATGGGCGATTTGTAGGCAAAGTTTAAATATTGTGGGCGAATTAGGGCATCTTCAGTAAATTGCGTATGGAAGTATGCCGTATACTAATATACGCGTTTTTTACGAGTGGTACCGAATTTCTCTCTTTCCTACATCTACAGACACTAATATTATGGGTATCGTGGGAACGTAACTGCCAGTATGCTTGCACAATGAAATGTACTTCGCTTAATTATAGCCTTTAAAATAAAACTTAAAAACCCTTCGGCAAGTCCACGAAAGCATTTTACGGCTGTTATCTTATGCTTCCAAGTTTACCGCGAGAACATTAAGTCACTGGGAGTGTAAGTTATTGCTCAAGTGTGGCGAAACGCTCAGTTTTCTGGCTTAAATATCATATTTGCAAATTAATGTCCAGGCCTCGCTTTTCACCTAATTTTAAGCTTTACACGATACGGCCCTGGTGTCCTCGGTGAACTGAAGGAATCACCTTGTTTATATTTCATGGAAATACAGGGCAGCATATGATGGGTCGTCCTAAGTTCAGAGTCTTGGGGTTAAATCAGGGCTTTGCAGCAAATAACACACACAAGTTCACCAGAGTGATATAATTACATAAGGAAAAGCAAACGAGGTCAAATTCAGTCATCATTAGAGGGAAATTATGGCTGAAGGTGCTCTACGTGCGCAACGTCATAAAGTGCGCAGTTAAATTACAGGCAACTGAAATTCTAGGATTGGGAGATATGCAAAGGGAGAAGGCAGCCGGGGAGGATCAGGTAACAGCAGATTTGTTGAAGGATGGTGGGCAGATTGTTCTAGAGAAACTGGCCACCCTGTATACGCGATGCCTCATGACCTCGAGCGTACCAGAATCTTGGAAGAACGCTAACATAATCCTAATCCATAAGAAAGGGGACGCCAAAGACTTCAAAAATTATAGACCGATCAGCTTACTGTCAGTTGCCTACAAACTATTTACTAATGTAATCGCAAATAGAATCAGGAACACCTTAGACTTCTGTCAAGCAAAGGACCAGGCAGGATTCCGTAAAGGCTACTCAACAATAGACCATATTCACACTATCAATCAGGTGATAGAGAAATGTGCGGAATATAACCAGCCCTTATATATACCTTCCATTGATTACGAGAAAGCGTTTGATTCTGTGGAAACCTCAGCAGTCATGGAGACATTACGGAATCAGGGTGTAGACGAGCCGTATGTAAAAATACTCAAAGATATCTATAGCGGCTCCACAGCCACTGTAGTCCTCCATAAAGAAAGCAACAAAATCCCAATAAAGAAAGGCGTCAGGCAGGAAGATACGATCTCTCCAATGCTATTCACAGCGTGTTTACAGGAGGTATTCAGAGACCTGAATTGGGAAGAATCGGGGATAAAAGTTAATGGAGAATACCTTAGTAACTTGCGATTCGCTGATGATATCGCCTTGCTTAGTAACTCAGGGGACCAATTGCAATGCATGCTCATTGATTTGGAGAGTCAAAGCAGAAGAGTGGGTCTAAAAATTAATCTGCAGAAACTAAACAGTCTTGGAAGAGAACAGCAATTTACAATAGGCAGCGAGGCACTGGAAGTGGTAAGGGAATACATCTACTTAGGGCAGGTAGTGACGGCGGATCCGGATCATGAGACGGAAATAATCAGAATAAGAATGGGCTCGGGTGCGTTTGGCAGCATTCTCAGATCATGAACAGCAGGTTGCCATTATCCCTCAAGAGAAAAGTGTATAACAGCTGTGTCTTACCAGTACTCACCTACGGGGCAGAAACGTGGAGGCTTACGAAAAGGGTTCTACTCAAATTGAGGACGACGCAACGAGCTATGGAAAGAAGAATGATGGGTGTAATGTTAAGGGATAAGAAAAGAGCAGATTGGGTGAGGGAACAAACGCGAGTTAATGACATCTTAGATGAAATCAAGAAAAAGAAATGGGAGGAGGGGGCATGGGCAGGACATGTAATGAGGAGGGAAGATAACCGATGGTCATTAAGGGTTACGGACTGGATTCCAAGGGAAGGAAAGCGTAGCCGGGGCGGCAGAAAGTTAGGTGGGTGGATGAGATTAAGAAATTTGCAGGGACGACATGGCCACAATTAGTACATGACCGGGGTTGTTGGAGAAGTATGGGAGAGGCCTTTGCCCTGCAGTGGGCGTAGCCAGGCTGCTGCTGCTGCTGCTGCTGCTGCTGCTGCTGCTGCTGCTGCTGCTGATGATGATGATGAAATTCTAGGACTTTCAGACTGACTCCAACCAAATAAGCGAATTTTATTAGCCCGACGTTTCGGAGCCTATTCTGGGTATTCTTCGGGGGTGGCGGCGTGCAGCTTTTAAAAGGTCTTTTGTAAAAAGGAGGGTAGAGCACGGAAGGTGGGGAGACACTTCTCTGACGAGAAGGGGGGGTGAAGCAATAGGGTGAGATGGTGGCAGTGGTGCTGGTCGGCTGGGATGACCGGTGCTGGAGAAGATTGGCCCGCGAGAGTGCCGTATGACGGGAGGAGAAGGGGGGTGGGGGTGCACGGGCGAGCGCGGACGTTTTGGCGTCGGTGACCTCGAGCGGGGATCTGGGCGTCCTTTTCTTCTTTTCGTCATGTTGCCAAGGCATTGGATATACATTGAGGGTAGGTTGTCCTTCGCGCTGTTTATGTTACCCTCCTTATTGTGAATGTGCCATGACTCCAGTAGTAGTCTTTTTCGCGAGTTCGTCTCTGAAGGATTTGCGTTTCTTGGAAAGCAATTTCCTGGTCGGCGTCTTCAGAATGTTCGGCGACGGCGCTGCGTATACGGTTGTATGTTCTGACGTCGTTTTCGTGTTGTCTGATTCTTTCTTTTAGATTCCACCGTATACGCAGCGCCATCGCCGAACATTCTGAAGACGCCGACCACAAAATTGCTTTCCAAGAAACGCAAATCCTCCAAGCAGAGACGAACTCGCGGAAAGACTACTACTGGAGTCATGGCACATTCACAATAAGGAGGGTAACATAAACGGCGCGAAGGACAACCTACCCTCAATTTATATCCATGGCCTTGGCAACATGATGAAAAGAACAACAGGGCGCCCAGCCAGGTAGATACGCGCTCGAGGTCACCGAGGCCAAAACGTCTGCTCTCGCCCGTGCCACCCCCCCCCCCCCGTTCTCCTCCTGTCAACGGCACTCTTTAACCGTCAATGACACTTTTAACCATCCACTTTTGCAAGTGGAGAGTAGCAGGCAAGAGCAACCGTAGGTCAAGCATTCTTGCTTAAAAACGTATTTAAAGTTCAACCCCGCAAATTGCATCTTTAAAGTCAATAGCCCATGGACTGCGAACTATAGTGATCTCGCTGACGAGCCTCCACCTTTCTCCCTCTTAACCTCTCTCTCCTTTACTCCCATCTCCGCCACCCTGCTGGCGCTGAGCCGTGCTCCCGCATGGGTTGCAGAAGATAGTGCCAGTCTTTCCTCCTTTCCCCACAAGAACCACTTCTCTCGCTGGGTGCTTAACTAGGGCCGCCCTGGCATAAGATAACAACTAGCGTGCACATATCTGGCGCAACCGCATGGCATTTCTTGGCCAGACATCCTTCCTAGCTCTAAGAGAAACCAGTTATAATGAATCAGTGCAGTAACAAATGGTTTCAACAACATATCAGGCTGTGTTTCCGTGCTTCTTTGGCGCTCCAGCGTTCGCGTGCTGGAGCATTTGTTAACTGCTGAGTGGACAACGCGCGAGAACGCCTAAATTTGAAGCATTGCGAAAATTTCGCATAGCATCTAGATACTACGTAAGGATGCTTGCGCTTTGTTTTAATAAAAATAAACCTCTCAGCGCAAAGCATGGACCGCAGTCCCGTATTGATGCTCGAAAAGCTGGCATAAAGTGAGCAATTGTTTGCTGTTCAGACAGTTTAATCTTATAGGCATTCCTCCCAATCTGCCGGAACATTAATCGCATGTTTTCACCTGGTTACGCTGTCGAGGATGCATGCGTGGCACTTCCTTTGTCCTCGTTAAACACAGTGCTCGCCTTTATATTCAGCATAATTGGCTCCACTCACCTGAAGTGTACAAGCCATGGTTGACAGAGCTTGCAGGGCAAGCAAACTGAAATTACACCGTGAATTTGCCGCCCACGCGATAATATTATTGCGGTTTGTTTAAAAAAAAACCTATTGAAAAGTTCCGCTTAGTCACAGCGAGCTGGACACTTTGTCTTCGCGGCGAATATGTTATTTTTCTTAGCCCATTTTCACTTTGTCTTCCTGTGGCAGGTACGCAGCTGGTGCGTGGTACATGCAATGTTCCCAGTTGTAAACAGCTGTCTTTTCGACGGTGTTACAAAATCGCTTGCTCATTGTCATGACACCGAATGCACAGCTCGCAGTAGACACAGCTGTTGTACAATTGGTCTTCTCTCAAAGGCAGTGTCGCAACCAATCGTGTAGAATCCAGTAGTCTACAGGAAGCAGAAACTCTTTGCATATCTCTTTCTGCGTATGCCTTATATGAACATGTGTTTAGGCGTAGCTTAAGGGAGGTATGCTGATAACGCTCGATAAGAAGCTGGGACATTCAAGCCGGAAAGTTCTTAGATTTGCACTGCTGAGGCAATTATTCGCAATAGTAGCTTAAGACTTGATTGTGTTTTCAAGGTTCGTAGCAGTCTATGGCGCTTTCTGGTTCGAATTGTGTCACTGGAGCGGCATTTATTATTTCTTGCACCGGATTGATGAAAAAACCAGCAACAATAAAGGAAAAACTATGACCACAGTTTCTGCCAAGGTTTCAAAAATATTTCTCATGAACTGCAAACAAATCGAGACAATCGAGGCTGTGTAGAGTTCTTCGAACTTCTTAATTCACTATCACAGCGGTGTGAAGTTCGGTGACAAAATATTTGAAGACCATTTTTGTGCCACTCAAGGCCAAAGGTATGGCTTAGGCAGCACGCTCCAAAGATACCACCCAGAGTTCTAACCTCAGCTTGATGCGACGCATACACATTTGCATACATATAGAACCAAGTTTCCTCTGCGGGGCCAAATTGGCAGGTCATGTAACAAGAGTTTCCGGCGCTGTGATCCACAAGAGTTGTGCTTGTCTTTGTTTGTCTCCATACCGGTATTCGCGTTATATGTTGCGATTGCTGCAAGAAATATTAGACAAAAAAGGGCAATTTTCTCTCCCAGCCTTCCCAGACTTTGATGACCGGGATTGGTACGTTGGGCGCTCTGTTTGCACAGTCGGTGTCGACAGGAAGCATCCCTGATTACTAGAGAGTAGTGGAAGTCATTCCAATCTTCTATTTTGGTATTCGCTCGTCTCAAATAAGCTGTAGCAAGGCGTGAGGCCAGGCTAGTCGGAAATCTTTGATATTCACAGCGCAGCTGCAAACAAAAGTGGGAAAGGAACAACGAAGAGAAGTGCTGACTTTCAACTGATCTTTATTATGGTAAACACGTGTTACCATAGTACACCTGATCCCAATCTAAGCTGTAATGCACGATGCCGAAACTAAAATACACCTCAAATTTTTAAGAAGCAACAACACGTGGATGGATGGATGGATGGATGGATGGATGGATGGATGGATGGATGGATGGATGGATGGATGGACGGACGGACGGACGGACGGACGGATGGACGGATGGATGGATGGATGGATGGATGGATGGATGGATGGATAGATGGATGGATGGATGGATGGACGGATGGACGGACGGACGGACGGACGGACGGATGGATGGATTCAGTTAGTGTCCCTTTTAAAATTGGGTGGTGGGATGGGCCACCAGGGTCTTTTTCTTATTTCACCAAATGTCTTAACTATATTAAAAAAATCGGACAAAAAATTCCCAGCATCAAACTTTCTCAACCATTCTCGGCAACTTTTTTTTGCACACCTCCGTTGTTTTTGGTCTTCCTAGTTTTTTGACACCAAACCTCCGATCGCCTTTTACTAATCTCTATTACCGACATGTTCTTACCCCCTGCTATCCCTGAACGCAAGGGCTTCAAGGACTCCGGCAGAGCCTGACCCGACAGCAGGGTAACATGTTCCATTGTTTCCTTAGCTTTCTGCAGCAAGCACATGCTTCTTCTTCATTGTCGTACCGCACTTTGTAACTACGCGCTCTAAGACATCTTGATCTGGCTTCAAAAACTAACGAACTTCACTTTGAGTAGCCATAAAACGTTACTTTCCTGATTTCATTTAAAACTCTGAGGCAGTTAGCGATAGCAGGTTTCTTTTCCATTGCCGCCACCCAGGAGATTGCCTCGGCCTTGGAAGAGGCTTGCAGAGTAAGTATAGGACAAGCACGAGCTTCCACTATTGTTCGATTGCGCCTTCGCATGTGGACCCTACACACACACCATCCTTTGTCATCGCTACCTGCCACGTACCCACCCAGCTTGCAGCTTTTCAATTACTATATCGCACCATCACAATATTCTACCATCAAGATTTTCTCCCGCTTGAATTCCGAGAATACGTCCGTGGATCCTGCCTAAACCTTTCGTTACACTGCAGATCCCTGGAATTACAAAAAAGTCATCCGTTCCATTGATTGGCCTCAAGCAACTTACCCTGTTTCACATTATTGCAGAGTACGGGGATACTGTGCATTTGTATACCGGTGGATTTGTCCCACCAAATGCCTCCACTGCATCCTTCATCTCACATATGATCATCGCTCGGTTGTTTCAACTAGACCATTTGTGAACGTCAACTGTCGCAGAAGTTGTTTCTATCCGGGAGGCACTTCGATTTCACTCTTAGGAGCCTCCTGAGAGAGAAATCGAGCCAGCTCTTCGTACCATTGACTGTCCTCAGACGGGGGCTGTATTATTCAGTAGCCCTGGAAATTACAGATCACATCGACACTGCAAACAGAAATGGGTAGAATACCACCTTTCAGTGGATACCTGCACACTATCACTTGATAGGGATTGAAAAAGCAGACGCTGAAGCGAAAATTCCTTTCATGCTTCTAAACTATGCATTGCGTTTTCACGAACAGACACAAACACCCTACTTCGTTGCTTAATGCAGAACGCTACGTTGGAGCGCTACACCTAGTGGGCACGGCGGACCATCAACAAGCATGTGGATTTATAAGCCATTCTTATGCTTCATGTAGGTGTACAGTATTGATCTGGCCGCATCAGTTCTGCAACTACAAACAGCCAGCGCGGGACTGCACAAGCCGTATCTGTCGAGCTGTCAAGTGTGCCCCCGGATCACAACTGCTTCGCCGGTGCCACTGGTGCCGCATCACAGCCTTCGTGACGACGCCCCTTCACTGTCTCAAGATACTCTACCAGAGGAGTCACCTGGTCATCACGTGACGTCGGCGCGCTGCCTTAAAGAGCATCGACCCCAGGGCGTAATGTCAGTGGGCACGGCGTACCATCAACAAGCATGTGGATTTATAAGCCATTCTTCTGCTTCATGTAGGTGTACAATATTGATCTGGCCGCATGAGTTCTGCAACTACAAACAGCCAGCGCGGGACTGCACAAGCCGTATCTGTCGAGCTGTCAAGTGTGCCCCCGGATCACAACTGCTTCACCGGTGCCACTGGTGCCGCATCACAGCCTTCGTGACGACGCCCCTTCACTGTCTCAAGGTACTCTACCAGAGGAGTCACCTGGTCGTCGCGTGACGTCGGCGCGCTGCCTTAAAGAGCATCGACCCCAGATGCGTAATGTCAGTGGGCACGGCGTACCGCCAACAAGCATGTGGATTTATAAGCCATTCTTCTGCTTCATGCAGGTTAATGATTACTATAGCTCAATTAAGAGAGATTATTGTGGTCTTGCCGTGCCCCCAGCAGTGCATCTCTATTGGCAGAAATGTGTTTTGTGTGTGCTTGCTCATACTGTGTGGAGATATTGAGTTAAATCCCGGCCCCTCCGGCGACAGTAACAGCACTTAAGAAACAACAGACTAGCATGGAAAAACTCGAGGCTGATCTTGGAACCAGGTTTGCTGAGTTGGAGAAAAATGTTTCGCGTGTCGACGACTTTGAACGAACAATAAGAATATTTGGAAGCAAAATTAACTGACGTAGAAGATAGCAGTAGGCGCTCAAACATGGTGGTCTTCGGTATTCCTGAAGGTCCGGATGAGACAGAATCGGTCCTAAAAAATAAAGTTCTCGACGAAATTTTTGCTGCGAAGCTTGATATTCAATGTAAATCCGTTGGTAGAATTCATCGCCTTGGAATGTCGGGCCAAAAAAGACCGGTCATAATTAATTTCCAGAATTTTAATGAAAAGCAGCTTGTGTTGAAAAACGCTTACAAATTAAAAGGCACCAGAATACCGATCCAGGATGACCATTCGCGAAGTACTCTGAGTAAGGGAAGACTTCTATGGAACAGCGGAAAAGCTGAGTAGGAACAAGAAAAGAAAGCCAGCTTAATTAATGACAGATTGCGAGTGAATAATAAGTTCTTCGTTTGGGATGAACAAAAAAAAACTCGAAAACACAAATTCGTTGTAATCAAGATACCCCAAAGAATGACTGACACACTACGGTTGCAGTCAAAGAATTACGGGTTCTAAACATTAATGCTTGTAGCATTGTTAACAAAACTGAGAAACTTGAATCGGTTATCTTGAGTTACAATCCCCATGTAGTTCTGTTAACTGAAACGTAGCTGCATGACGCTATTGATGACACAGTTCTTTTTCCCCCGTCTTATCAGGCCTATCATCGTGATAGGTCATCGAGGGGTGGCAGGGTAGCAGTTCTTGTGAACAAAAAATATAACTGCTGTTCCTTACGTCAAGCCAGTAACCTAGAAGCTGTTACATTGAAACTTTCTTGCTGGGGTAAACCATTTTTATTGTTTGCCGTTTATCGAGCCCCTGACTCACCTGCGCAATTCCTTGGTGATCTTCGTGAACATATTGCATCATTTACAAGTGATAATGTGCTGCTTATAGGCGATTTTAATCTCCCACACATTGATTGGGAGGATGTATCTTGCTTCACCGAGTCTTCCTTACACGTGAACTACTTATGCAATATTTTGCTTTGTCATAACTTGCAACAGGTTGTCAAACATTCGACACGCGTTCACGGCACGTCGATAACGGTCCTTGATCTTGCTTTGTAAGTCGATCCATTGAAAATTTTACTTTCTCCGTTGAACCTGGCATTTCAGACCATGAACTCGTGTATTTCACATGCTCGTTGAACTCGTGGCAAGTTAGAAAAAACGAAGACAGTTACTATTAAAGACTTCTCTCGAGCCAATGATGAAAGCATTCTAGATTACCTTGAAATATGCCTTGAGAATTTCCGAGGGCATGATACTACTGTACTTTGGGACACATTAAAAAAATTGTTAAACACTGCCTCAACAATATTATTCCGAGCAGAATTAAACGAACATATAACGTTACTCCCTGGATTACAAGAAGAATCGTACACCTTAAAAGAAGGGTTAAGCGCTTAAGAGGGCGATGTGGTTCACGTGACGCAATCCTAGAAATCCAGAATAACTTAAACTAAAAGTTGGGGCATGCTAAACGTCGGCACTTCCAGCATACACTGCCAAATTTTACTTGCTTCGCACCGAAAAAAATTTGGGCCTTTCTAAGAAAAAAGAACAAGGCAATTAGCCATATTGTAGACGAGGGGATTATCATCAATGAAAAACGCATGATTGCGCAATATTTTAATGAATACTTCCACAGTGTTTTTCCTAAATCCGACACTACTACGCTTCATAACTGTATGCCATGCAACTCTGCACCTGATATTGTGTCATTACTAGGTGTTGTTTCAATGCTACTCAACCTTAAAACTAAATCCTCCCCAGGTCCAGATGACATACCCAACGTTTTTTTTTTTTGAGGAGGTATGCTGAAGCATTAGCACCTTTTTGAGTTATTATATTCCAAGTGTCCTTGTCTTCAGCTACCCTGCCTATAGAGTGGCTCTTGGCACGTGTTGCACCTGTACTGAAGAAAGGCGCCGACACGATGGTAACAAGTTATCTTCCTATGTAACTAACTTCATCATGTTGCAAACTACTAGAACATATCATAGCTAAGGAAATAACTAAGATTGTAGGGGATAACAATATACTTTCGTCTTGCCAACATGGTTTTCGCAAGGATTTTTCTACTGTAACACGATTAACAGCAGTTATCCACAATTTTGCTAGTGTTCTTGATAGGACCGGTCAAATAGATGTCATATTTTTAGATTTTAGAAAGGCGTTCGATCTCGCATCACATAGCAAACTTATTAATAAACTAGAATCAATTCACCTTCCAACCTACTTAGTGAATAGGGTGGCTGCTTATCTGACTAACTGCATGCAGTTTATTTCAATTATTGATCACTCACCCAACGAACTTCCAGCATCATCTGGAGTGCCCCAGGGCAGCGTACTGGGCCCTTTGCTATTCCTGATATACATTAATGAGATTACAAATGAAATTGAATCCCCGGTTCAAACTAGATTATTTGAGGACGATTGTGTACTCTATAATGAAATTAGCTGCCGGGAAGATCAATTAGTACTAAACTTTAATCTCCAGAGCATTCTTTCGTGGTGTCGTCAATGAAACGTGGAATTAAATACCAGTAAAACAGTATACATGTCAGCAACCAAAAAGAAAATAAAGAAACTGTCGTTTGTCCACAAACTAGGTTCCGAACTGCTTGCGGAAGTCAGCGAGTACAAATACTTGGGAATCACAATAGCCAACAACCTTAGCTGGAGTACTCACATCTCAAACATATGTAACTCTTCGTTCAGGAAACTTTGCTTACTCAGAGATAAGCTAAAACATGCACCTCCTAGAACTAGGTTAACGGCTTATACATATCGAATTCGATCTAAACTCGAATACGCCAGCATTGTCTGGGATCCCTATACAAAAACTAACATCGATGCTCTTGAAATGATACAGCGTAAAGCTGTCAGGTTCATTTATTCTAAACATCGTACAAGTGACTCTCCCTGTAGTCTAATGACGCAGCATAACATTCAGACTCTACTGTTACGAAGAAAAATAAAAAGACTAAAATTTCTGTTTTCGCTCAAGAATAATCGTTTGTCTATAAACCCAGATCCTTATTTAAAACCACTAACAGCACGTCGAACACGGCATCGTCATGCTGACTCTTTAACACCTTATAATATCCTAACTATCCTTTTCAAATATTCTTTCTTTCTACGCACCATAACAGATTGGAACAACCTACCTTTTTTCACAGTTATCTAATGCTGATTTTTTAGAACATATAAGCCTTTAAGATCACTGGCATTAATGTACTGCGAATTTATACCTACATTTATCTGTTTTATTGTGCTCGGTTATCTGTGTCTCGTTGGCTGCAGTAACGGCCTCGTAAAATGTTCTTTTTCTTCTTTTTTTTGTGTTTTTATCTTTCTTTCCTTCTTTCTTTCCTTTTTTTCTTAATTCATTTATACAAGACATTCCTTACAGAAATGCCTTGGGGGACGCGACAAAAGGCACTGAACGTGCCTGACTGAGCCTGGCCACCCTTGGCAGCTGCGGTCACACAAGCACGTAAATTAATAACAAAAAGTGTGACATGCTTTTGAGGATTTGGTTGCGTTTCAAGTGCGTAAATAACTTTGTCATTGTGATGCTACGCTTCAGTGCCCTGCACATGACCTTGCTATTTGCTAATATTTGTACGGTTCGTACCTTTTCTTTTCATTTTTCTGCTGTTACAATTACTGCTCCTCTTGGTTGCTAGGTATGTGATCGTGTTATATGCTATTATTTGTACGCGTTGATTGGATATATTTTTATGTATTTTTGTCCCTCCTGCTTGGGTCCTCTTTCCAGCCTGCAGTATTATGTAAATAAAAATAAAAAATAACCAGGTCGACGACACAAGTGAGTGCATAAATGGGACCTAGAAATGAGATTCTGTATGCCTCCCAAGCTCAAAGAGAGAGAGAGAGAGAGAGATGCAAATGAGAGAAAGGCAGGGAGGTTAAACAGAGTTAAAGCCTCCCGTTTACTACCCTGCACTAGGGGAAGGGAAAGGGGAAGTAAAGACGGTAAGAAGAGCGTGAAAAAAAGGGATGGAATGGGGTAATTATAGACTTTCTAATAGGCCACTGTCAGGTAAAAAGGTCAGCAAAGCCTTGACCGACTTTTGATGCGACGACAGTTCACGTCGGCATTCCAAGACAGACTGTTCTGAAAGTGGCCTGTCGTCAAGGCGTGCCAACGCGGTCGCTAGTGACAGCCGGTGCGCTCTGTATCGAGGACAGTGGCAGAGTACGTATTCAATAGTCTCCTCGCCGCCGCAGTGACTGCGAACCGCGCTCTCGTCCATACCGACTCGGAAGGCGAAAGATCTTGTGTAAGCGACACCAAGCCACAGTCGGCAAAGTACTGCTGTCTCGAGTCGAGAGAGTCCAGATGGGGGTCGAAGTCGAAGGGATGGCTCCAGTCGGTGTAGACATGTGTGCTTCAAGCTTGGTGTGTCCCATAAAGTTCTGATGGCTTCATTTGCAAGCAGACAAATTTTCATTGCAGCGTCTGTTCTTGAGAACGGAATGGAGTCTTGAAAGCCCTCATCATGTGCAGATCGTGCTGCTACACCGGCATGTTCATTGCCCATTATGCCCCAGTGACTTGGAATCCACTGTAACGTGATGTCGTGTCCTTGCTCGACGAGGTGGTAAAGGAGCGGTGTGAATTCTAGAACTAGTTGTTCGTGTGGTCCGCGGCGTAAGGCAGAAACTAAACGATGAAGAGCAGCCTTGGAGTCAGCGAACACGCTCCATTTCTTCGGTAGTTCATCAGAAATTGCACGAAGTGCAGAACGAATAGCAGCGAGCTCCCCGGCAGTCGATGTAGTCTGGTGAGATAGTCGAATCTTTATGGTGGACGTTTTTGCAGGAAAGATCACCGATTCTGCAGACCCATTCACCGTGGTTGAACCGTCAGTATGTAGGTGATGATGCTCGTTGTATGTCTCGTACAGCAAGAGCAGTGAAAGCTGCTTGAGTGCTGGAGACGAGAGTTGGGCTTTTGTTCGTATTACTGGTACCATTAGTCGAACTTTTCCTTGAGCCAAGCACCATGAGGGAAACGGAACTCTCTCTGGAGCTGTATAACCTGACTGAAGGTATGCACGATAAGGCAGCACTGTTTCACGAAAGGAGACACGTGGTCGATCATCTTGCAGTGAGGCTAGATGATGGAAAGGGGCTCGAGCAAGGTGTCTTACGTATGCTCTGAGCACTTCCATGACTATATGTGT
Source organism: Dermacentor variabilis (assembly GCF_050947875.1). NCBI lineage: Eukaryota > Metazoa > Arthropoda > Arachnida > Ixodida > Ixodidae > Dermacentor > Dermacentor variabilis. Next base: position 73,952,634 of record NC_134574.1, on the reverse strand, counting down.
CTTGGCTGGGAGATGGTGTGCAATCGCAATTGTTTCACCTGTTGAGGAGCACCGCGGCTATCCATGACACATTCTAAGTGCCTGGGCCTGGACGCTTTCGAGTGTACGGATATTGCTGATGCAGGTGTTGGTCAGCACAGGCAAGCTGTATCGCAAATACCCAAGAAAGATTGTCCTGTATTGTTGCATCATTGCATGTGCTGACATACCTCAGGCTTTTCCTCCAAGGAACTTGAACAAATTAGAAACATCCATCAGGCGCTTCCTTAGGTAGGCCACATGAGGACTCCAGCAGAGGTCACGATCTATGATTACGCCTAAGAATCGGTGCGTCCTGACATAAGGTATGCTTTGACCGTCGATAGAGACATAGTATGATCTCATTGGTTTTCGGCTAAACGCGACCAATGCGCATTTTTCTGGCGAGATCTTGAGTCCTTGTTCCTTTAAGTACGTCGATGTCGACGTCGCAGCTTTTTGAAGCCTTGCGCGTACTTGGGGCTGTGTCACACCAGCACAAGCTCAAAAGAAGCCAAACCTTTGTTAATAACAGAATGTTCTTATTTTTGCTGTGTTGTATTTATTTAGTTACTTGCTATTTGGCAAACGGTTGATACTTTTCAATGTGTTTAAAATTTTGCAGTAAATAGTATTGAAGTTTTGTGTCTTATTAGTTGTACTTCGTTTTATCAGTTGACTGCTACTTCTGCTGCTCCAACGAGGTAAAGGCCTTAGTCAGGAGGATTACGCCCTCCTTTTGCCTTACCTTGCGGGCAAACCTTGTATTTGTGTTGCCCGAATAAAATGAAAATATATTACTTGAACATATATATTACAAGCATGGTGCACCGAATTGGCCTTGGTGTCGCATTTACCAAGCGTTATAGACATCTCATAGGTTGCAGTAATGCTAGCCCGAATTATGAATACTGTCATGTGCAACAAACGCTTGATCACACATTTTGCGTTTTTCCGGCGTACGCGCAAGAACCACAACTGATCTGATCCATTGCAAAGTTCGATAAGAGGCCGCTGTCAGGCGTGTATCTTTTTCGTCTTTGGCCTTATCCAATAAGTGCAGTCTTTACTACAAGTGCTCTATAGTCTATCTACAAGCTACTGGACTAGGTGCATGGCTCTGGGGATACCACAATGCTGTGAACTTGTGTATACGCGCCCCGTTTATCATATCATCATCGCTCATCAGTCCTTTTCCTCCTCGTGCCTTTTCCACAGTGTAGAGTAGCACGCGAGAGGAAGCCAGATAGCTCAGGCCGACCTCTCTGCCTTTCCGTAAACATTTTTTTCTCTCCCTCTCTCTCTTGTCTCAACTTCTCTGACATCGTGTTTAATGGCCTTTGTTGCGAAAGTGCTTACTCTACCGGTGGTATACTTGGTGGTAAGCTTCCTAGTTCTTTTTCTCTATTGTGATTTCATGCTTTTTCTGTACAAATTCACGAACACTGTCGCAACCCATTTACTTCCGTTTACTCCCATCTTTCTTCGAAAAAAGTTTTACATTGTGCTTCCCAAACTTCAAAACTTGTCCAGCTCATATCGCCCCGCATAGCTTTATTTAGAGTCTTCCCGTGAGCGTCTAATGCGACGCGCCCATTGACGTTTGTTTGCCATCGAGTCCTAATTGTACCTCGAGCTTCAAGCAAACAACCGAATTTGAAAATGTAAGACCTGGAACCATTATATACCTTTCCACACATCCCGGAGCACTTCGTACCTATTGTATCCCTATTGTGCTTTGTGATTTATTATGACCGCATGTCTCTTCCCTTTTAATATTATTTTTTTCGTGTGTTTTCATATATCTATCACATTGCTTAATCCATACACCAAGGTATTTGTTTCTTTTAGCCGGGGCATTTCTTGGTCCTGTATGGATACTGTCTGTTCACAGTGTTCATTGAATACCATAAGTCGTGATTTTTTACGCTAAATTTCAACATTATATTCACACCTTCCTGTCGACAGGTATTAGCCAGCCGTTGAATATGAATGTCATTTTGCCTGTTAGCAAGCAAAACAATGTCGTCTGCGTAAAACAAACTTAGAGTTGCTGCTCTATTATCGTGCCCACCTATTTCTATGTGAAAATGAACCCGACATTGATTTATTCTAGTGTACTTTTAATCCTTGCCATGTGCTTCATAAACAGCAGCGACAAGGGACATCCTTGTCTTAGTCCTTGGGAGGTATCAACTTTCTTCTCGCTCCTCAACCTTTCTCAATTAGCACAGACTGTATATCTAGGTAAATCTCCCTCAAATGCTGTATGCAGTCGTTGCCTAAGCGTTCCCCTTACAAAATATCCCTCAAAATGTTGCGGTTCACGCTGTAATACGCCTCGACAATGCATAAAAGCCCCAGACAATGGCCTCCTTTCTTCTCTCAATATTTTAATACACTGAGTAAGAATAAATACATTATCATCCAGACGCAAAACGATTCTGAAGCCATTCTGAGCCTCTCCCAACGTGCCATTATGTCCTGCCCGTGCTAGCAGCTTTAATTATTCGCATCCATATTAACACGTGTACTTGTTTACCGGGTGACCGCGTTTCATCGTCTATAAAATGTTATCACTCAACGCAGGACGCGCCTGTACACATTGGAAGTTTCTGGAATTCCATCGATGGTTCCATCTGCTGTCTGTTGTCACCGAACCTTGTGTAGTCTGATTGCATCTATGCGCGACGCCATTGGTGTACAACTTTCTGGAAGACACGCGAGCACCAGCGATTACTATGGAACCTTTGATGAATGATGTATATAAGCCGACGTGCTTTTATACATCAGCTGATCCGATTTTATACAAGCTGATCCGATTTTCGACTATCCATGATTGTGTTCGCCGCTATCGTTGTTGTTTGAGTATAGCCTGTTTTTGAGGGCACAGGTTCACCCAATAAAACGCTAGTTTCGTCACTCACAATTTTGCTTTTTTCTTCACCACCACTAATAATACGTGACATCTGGTACAGATGCAATGCGTTCATGTACCGAACGCCCCCGCAAATCCGGGATCCAAGCCCGAACCGCGAATACAACACAAACGTCGCAAAGGACCAGCGAGCTAGCCGCAGGCTGCAAGGACTGCCCCGGGTGTACGGACGTTAGCCTGAGACGACCACGAAAATTGTTACTAAGTGAACGACTACAAGGGCAGCACAAGTTTCCGCCATCGTGTTTCGACAGCCGAGGTAGCGACCTACCTTTCGTGAAGCTTTGTTGGAGAATCCGAAAACCTGGCTCGAGAGTTTCTAAAAGGATCTCGGTCTTTAACAACTGAACCTCCGAGGATAAGCCGCCCCACGTGTGCATTTCCCTGGAAGACGCCGTGAAGACACGCTTCGACAACGGGGAATCCACCCTTAAAGCGTGGGACCGGTTCCGCAGTAACTTCCTTAGGACCTTCACGAGCATCGCCCGGAAAGAAAGCACCGAAGTTCTATAGGAAGCCTGGTGCAGCTACCTAACGAGAACATTGCCATCTTTATGGAAGAAATGAGCGGTCTATTCCGCCAGGCCGACCCGGAAATATCCGAGGAGAAGACAGTCTGCTCACTCAAGCGTGGTGTGAAAGGGGAACTTTTCGGCGTAATGATACGAAGCCCACCGAAGACCGTGGAAGAGTTTCTCCGTGAGGCATCCAGCATTCAGAAAACAGTGGAAATGAGGAACCGACAATTCAACCGCCGCACATACATAACTACGCCGGAGTTCAATCACTGGCCACCGACGACGTGCGTGAGGCGATCAAAGTGGTTGTGCGAGAGGAGCTTAAGTAGTTCTTCCCTTCATCACAGGTTCAAGTGGCTTAGATTGCCGAGGTCGTACGGGAGGAGCTCCAACAACCACTCGTAGTCCCTCAATCGCCGCAGCCTCAGCCGCAAGCGATGACGTACGCCGCCGTAGCCCGCCGTCACGTACCCCCTCCACGCCCGTGGCAGGGTCCGGTAACGCCACAGTTCCGTCGTCCACCATTACCGCCGCCGCCAGCACGCCAATTCATTGCCCTGCGCAGCATCCCAAGGAAGATCGACGTTTGGCGCGCCCCTCACAACCGTCAGCTTTGCTATCACTGCGGACGAGCCAGCCACACCTAGCGCCGATGTCCTTACCGCGAGATGGGATTGCGAGGGTTTGCCGTCAATGTACCGCGCTCGTAGCAAGGTGGACGACCATATGACATCGCCGACTACATCGCCGCCACTCAGTGGAGCCCTCGATGACCACCCCGTTCACCGTCATCAGGCCGCTATCATTCCCCGCAACGCCGACCGTACACTGGCTCAGCCCGGGGTCAGTCTGCAAGCCCATATCGAGAAAACTAAAAGCAGCAACTCATGGAGGTGTGGTTCCTGTTCGTCGATCTGACGAAGATCCTCCACCGCCGACGAATACGACGAAGAGACCTCCTCGACGACCTATCAACGAGACAACGCCATCCCGACGAAGCCTGAATGTCAAGAATACGCCGACGAAAGACGACCTGACGACGCGACGTTCCAGCTTCAGGTCAACACGATGCAGCCATGTTCCGACGCCGAGACCTATCTGCAACGCAAGACAAAGAACCATCGACTTTGACACGCTTCTCGACGGCTACGCAATCACCGCCTTCGTGGACACATGAGTCGACTACTCCTATGTGAGTGGACCCATCGCCACCCAGTTGAAGAAAGCGAAGACTAGATAGGAAGGCCCTCAAATTCGGACCGCTGGAGAACACCTAATAACGCCGACTCCAATGAGCACGGCAAGAATTACCGCTTATGTCCGATCTTACCCTGCCACCTTCGTTATCCTCCAACAGTATTCACGAGCCCTCATTATCGACATGGACTTCCCTAACCAACAAGGCGCTGTCATCGACCTGAAGTCGACATTGACAGCGCTGTCGGAAGATCAACCGATACCGCCGGAGAGCTCTCGTAGTCACCACGCCTTGAGTGTGCTCAAAGATCAAGTAAGCATCCCGCCTCACTCCAGCATTGCTGTTCCCGTCGGCACTGAAACACCCGCAGACGTAGAATGCATCATCGAGAATGATCAACGTCTACAGCTCCATCGGGAAATTTGCGTCGCAAGAGGGATCGCTCTACTGCATGGAGGAAAAGCAAAAGTGACACTGACCAACTTCGTCCAGGAGTTCAAGCACGTCAACAAGGGCAGGACGATCGCATACATCGAGGAAATTGTAGAAAGCAGCAATGCATTTGTCCTGTCGGATTCTGCCGCATCTACCCCGACGACCACAGTTTCCAAACCAGACTTCGACTTCAATCCAAGTCTCCCTATGAGCAAGCAGCAACAGCTCCGAAATCTTCCCCGATGACACAAAGTCTGCTTATCCACGTCAACGAGGAGTCGACGAACACCAGTTGCAAAGCATCGCATAATAACCGAAGAGTGCGCTCTACCATTTCGTCAGAGCCCTTACCGAGTTTTCACGCGAGAACGTGAAGCTCTAAGGTAACAAGTCGACTAAATGCTGCGCGACAATATCATCCAGCCGTCGAAAAGCTCATGGGCATTTCCTGTAGTCTTGGTGAAGATATAGGACGGAGCTCTACGTTTCTGCGTCGGTTATGGCTGACTGAACAAGATCACAAAGAAGGACGTATACCTATACGTAAGGACGTATACCGCCTCCAACGGATAGACGACTGATTGGATCGCCTCTGCAATGCTAAATACTTATCGTCAATGGGTCTCAAGATTGGCTACTGGCAAAAAGAAGTCCACGAGAGGGATCGCGAAAAGACCGCCTTCATCACCCCAGACGGCCTCTATGGCTCAAGGTCATGCCACTGGGACTGTGCTCGGCGCCTGCAACGTTCCAGCGCGTCATGGACGCGGTGTTAGCACGGTGGAAGTGGCAGACCTGTCTTGTTTACTTGGATGACGTCATCCTCTTCGCGGGAAATTTCGACGATCACCTTAGCTGGTTTGCGACAGTATTAGAGGCCACCAAGTCATCAGGGCTCACTCTGAAGCCGGTAAAGTGCCGCTTCGCTTACGATGAGCTTCTGTTCCTAAGCCACGACATCAGAAAATCCGGAGTCCTCCCCGACCCGCAGAAGACACCTGCTGTCGCAAAGTTCCCGCAGCCCATCGACAAAAAGGCTGTGCGTAGATTCTTTGGCTTGTGTGCCTACTACAGGCGCTTTGTCAAGGACTTTTCACGCATCGCTGAGCCGCTGACACATCTAACCAAATGTGATGTCGAGTTCAAGTGGGAAACGCCGCAGGCCGACGCATTTCAAGAACTCAAACGACGGATGCAGTCGTCGCCGGTACTTGCGCACTTCGACGAGGACGCCGATACCGAAATCCACACTGACGCCAGTAGCCTAGGCCTCCGTGCCGTCCTAGTCCAGATGAAAGACGGAATTGACTGGGTGATAGCCTACGCTGGCCAGGCGCTGTCAATAGTGGAAGGCAATATTTCTACGACCGTAAAGGAATGCCTCGCCATCATCTGGTCTTGACTTATGGTCCGGACATCTGGTCCGGACAGAAAACTCCGCCCTTACCTATATGGCAGGCCGTTCAAAGTCGTCAGCGACCATTACGCACTGTGTTGGCTGACGAATTTAAAGGAAAATTCGGGACGCCTGGCGTAGTCAAGTCTTAGACTGCAAGAATATATGACATCATTGTAATCTACAAGTCCGGATGAAAGCACTGTGATGCTGACTGCGTGTCTTGCGCTCCCGTGGGTCCACCGCCCCAAGATGACCAAGACGAGGACGCCTTTTTAGGTGCAATAAGTGCAGCCGAGCAACAGCGAGTGCAGCCGTAGCTCAGAAGTCTTGCTGAGTACTTGCTGGAGAAAACCGACGTTGTCCTGAGAGAACTTAGGCGCTGATTGTCTTCGTTTTTCTTCCGAAACGACGTCCTGGTGAAAAAGAACTTTTCGCCCAGCTTACGCAAACTGCTTTCTTTTTGCGCCAGCAGCATCGCGGTCAAAAGTGCTGCGCGTCCTGCACGATAAGACAGCCGGGCACCTCGGGTTTGCCGTACACTCGGAAGAATACAAGAGAAGTACTATTGGGCGCCTCTGACCGCCGATGTTGCGCGTTACGTCAAGATATGTCGAGACTACCAGAGACGAAAGACACCATCCACATGGCCGGATTATTACAGCCAAACGAGCCTCCTTGCCGATCGTTTCAGCAGATCGGGATGGATTTGTTAGGGCCCTTTCCAACGTGAACATCTGGAAACAAGTGGATCGTTGCGGCTACCAACTACCTTACTCGCTACGCCGAAACAAAAGCTCATCCTAAAGGTAGTGCGGCCGAAGTCACTAAATTCTTCGTCGAGAACATCCTGCTGCGACGTGGTACACCAATATTACTCATTACCGACAGAGAAACGGCCTTCACTGCAGAGCTAGCCGAAACCATTTTGCAATACAGCCAGACGCCACAGAAGGACAACTGCCTACCGCCCGCAGACGAATGGGCTTACGGAGTGACTGAATAAGACCCTCGCCGACGCGCCTGCAATGTACGTCGACGTCCAACACAAGACATGGGATGCCGTCCTGCCGTACGTAACCTTCGCTTACAACACAGCGGTGCAAGAAATAAACGACAATCACATCTTTAAAGCTGTTTTACGGCAGGAACCCTACGACGACTCTTAACGCCATGCTGCCGCTCGTCACCGACGAAGAAAATCTCGACGTCGCGCCCTTTCTCCAGCGCGCCGAAGTCAGACAGCACGTCCGCCTGCGCTTAAATAACGAGCAGAAGTCCGACAGCCGACACGACAATATTCGACGACGATACGTGGAGCACGACCCTGGCGACCGTGTTTGGGCTTGGACGCCGATACGCCAACGAGGATTTAGCGAGAAGCTTTTACGGCGCGATTCCGGACCCTACAAGATCATCCAATGCATTGGCGCACTGGACTATGAGGTCGTGCCAGACGGCATTTCCCAATCACAGAGCCACCGCTCACGACCTGAAATAGTCCAAAGCGCATCCAATCTTTCCAAATACAATGAACCAACTTGCCCAACAACGCATGCTGCTAAACCCAAAAAGTTGGCATATACGTGGCGCCTGCGGCAGAAAGGATGTTCCCCATCCGTCGCCAAGACTTGTGAGTGGCGACACTGGCTAGCACTCCCAGGGATAGTTCTAGTCGAGTGAAACTGTCTGTTAATTGTTTTCGTTGATTACCTTAACACCTGATTTTTTAAACATTAAATTTCAGACCAAAGATAAATACCCCAGAAATTGGATGGCAAAGCGGTGCCGCGGTAGCTCATTTGGTAACAGCATCGCATGAGTAATGCGAAGACGTGGGTTCGTGCCCCACCTGCGCAAGTTATTCTTTTTCTTTCATTCTCACTTCGATTATCATTTCTTAAATTCAATTAAGAAGTGCAAGTAATTTCCCCTTTGCTGTTCTTGGTGTTATTGTTTGTCGGCTTCTTATGGTATGGCTAATAAACATCGGGCCCCTCTGCTTGCTTTTCACATATATATATATATATATATATATATATATATATATATATATATATATATATATATATATATATATATATATATATATATATATATATATATATACACGTGTGTGTGGGTGAGTGGGTGGGTGGGTGTGCGCAACTGACAGGGATCTGCTCCGTACCACCACCACTTGCATGTTGCTTCGCAATGAGACAGGACATGCGTCGAGTGAGTTCCAGAAAAACACTTTGCGAAGTGGTGCGCGCGTATTAAAGCATGGATCTGTGACCTTAAAGAGGTGCAACGTAATGCCAACGCATTTCTCTTGCACTTACCGCTAAATCACCACGGTTCCTTTTACTACATCGCAGCATTTCAGCGAATGCTATTGCCGTGTAGTAAGTAAACAGCTTCCAGGGCTTGTAGTACCGCTCAAGTCTCGTCTCACCGTGAGATTTTCCGCGTGGCATCTAGGGAAAGCGAGAATTCGAAACTGTGTGTTCAACGGGTACCTTATGCAATATTCCAACCTTCCCCTTATTTGATGATCTTCTGTAGCGGGAACGTGCCTCGCTTCTGGAACATGCTGATCATCATTACGAACTAATAGTTTGGTCTGCCACCGCCTATCACTTTTAAATGTAACTGTCCAGACCTGTGATATATCTAAATGCACAGTATTCATTTGGTCCCACTTTGGTCTTTTTTAAATATTTTTTTCTATTTGTTGTTTTCATTTCTCTATAAATAGCTATGTGCTTCCTACAACCACGCAATTCTTGGCTCGTCCCCCTTTGTTGGTGCTTGGTCCGTTTAAAGCTCATCATCGTCGTCATTATTGGCATCCTGAATGGCGGCCGCGTTCCCCGGCTCCGCCGTCAACCTTGTCCCGGTTTCACCCTAAGCTACGCCAGTGTCACCGCCGGCCCCGTCCACTCAGTGCCATGTCCACTTTAAATGTCCCTGGTTCTACCGGTTTCACGCCGCCTCATGCAGTAAGCATTACGCAGCACACGCCAACAGTGCTTTCTCAGACGCGGCGTTTTGTTCGGGGCATTTTATTCAACCAGTTCGTCGTACTTCGAACGTGTCACAGCGACACGATCTGGCAACAAAGCGGTTGATTTTTTTAAAGATTGCGAATTGTGACATGAAAATCTGAGCTGGTCGTGGGTGAAAGTATTGTCTGAAAAGCATGCTAACTACGAGTTTTAGAATATGTTCCTCCGAATGACCTGTGCTGACAGATTTCATGCCTCTTTACCCATTACAAAAAAAAAATGCGAGATAGAAAACATTTTCGAACAGAAAATAAGGTGCACTATTTAAGGCGTGAGTATTTTTTGACGAGCTCTCAGCCCTGTCACGCGAAAAATGTAACGCATCGTAATGCACAAAAGTGCATAATTTGCAAAGTTAAGACCTTTGATTGTTATGATAGTGTAAATGTATATGATTGGTAGCTTTTCAGTGATAAGGAAACATTTAAAGCAATAAATATAAAATAGAAAGAATACCCTTAGAGATACACAGGCCTTCTTAGAACATGCGTGTATAACCTTATACTAGGGGCAGGTCAACTTAAATTTGGAGATGTGCCAACTTGAAATTTGAGCTTGGGACGACTTGAAATTTCATCATCATCATCATCATCATCAGCCTGGTTACGCCCACTGCAGGGCAAAGGCCTCTCCCATACTTCTCCAACAACCCCGGTCATGTACTAATTGTGGCCATGCCGTCCCTGCAAACTTAATCTCATCCGCCCACCTAACCTTCTGCCGCCCCCTGCTACGCTTCCCTTCCCTTGGGATCCAGTCCGTAACCCTTAATGACCATCGGTTATCTTCCCTCCTCATTACATGTCCTGCCCATGCCCATTTCTTTTTCTTGATTTCAACTAAGATGTCATTAACTCGCGTTTGTTCCCTCACCCAATTTGCTCTTTTCTTATCCCTTAACGTTACACCTATCATTCTTCTTTCCATAGCTCGTTGTGTCGTCCTCAATTTGAGTAGAACCCTTTTTGTAAGCCTCCACGTTTCTGCCCCGTAGGTGAGTACTGGTAAGACACAGCTATTATATACTTTTCTCTTGAGCGATAATGGCAACCTGCTGTTCATGATTTGGGAATGCCTGCCAAACGCACCCCAGCCCATTCTTATTCTTCTGATTATTTCCGTCTCATGATCCGGATCCGCCGTCACTACCTGCCCTAAGTAGATGTATTCCCTTACGACTTCCAGTGCCTCGCTGCCTATTGTAAATTGCTGTTCTCTCCCGAGACTGTTAAGCATTACTTTAGTTTTCTGCAGATTAATTTTTAGACCCACTCTTTTGCTTTGCCTTTCCAGGTCAGTGAGCATGCATTGCAATTGGTCCCCTGAGTTACTAAGGGGACCAATTGCCCCTTGAAATTTAAGGATGGGCTAACGTGAAATTTGCAAGTGGGCCAACTTGTTATTTGTAGGCGCGCCAACATAAATTAGGGGGTAGGCCAACTTAAAATCGGGGGGTGGGTCAATTTTAAATTTGGACGTGGGTCAGCTGAAATTTGGGGACGGGCTAAGTTCAAACCTGGAGGCGGGCCAAGTGAAATGTGGGGGTAAGCCTGCCTAAATTTGGAGGTGGGCCAATTTGAAATTTTAGGGTAGCCCAACTTAAATTTGGGGTTGACCAACCTGAAATTCGGACGCGCGGCAGCATGAAGTTTCGGGGTAGGTCAACTTAAATTTGGGGGTAGGCCAACTTGAAGTCATGGGGTTGCGCCAAGTTAAATTTCAGGGAGTTCCAACTTGAAATTTGTGGGAGGGCCAACTTAAATTTGGGGATGGGCCAAGGTGAAATCGGGGGCTAGGCCAACTTGAAATTTGGACTTGGGCCAACCTAAAACTTGCATGTGAGCTTAAATTTAACGGTGGGTCAACTTGAAGTTTGGGGGCGGGCGGTGGACCAACTGAAATTTGGGGCTGGGCCAAGTTCAATTTCATGGTTGGCCTATGAACTTTAAGGGTTGGCACAACTGCAATGTGAGGTTCAGCCAAATTGAAATTTCAGGGTAGACCTACTTAAATTTGCGGGTGGGCCAACTTGAAAGTCGGCTGTGGTCTAACTTCGAATTTTCGGATGCCCCAACGTTCAAATGAATGCTGCTGGGCGTCCTTGTACTTATGAACACCTCGCGGGCAAGCGAGTATGATGAGACACTGGCCCGTTTTCACTGGACCTTACCGCAGTCAGAACACAGGCGCGCGAGTTTGCGTGGACAAGGAACGCGCGCATAACACAGGGTTGCGAGCGCGACAGCGAGGGGGACATGGCATCGCGACTGCTCTGCTGCGTCGAGGCGCGCTCGGGCCCGATGTTCCGGCTATTGGTACCATTGTATTGAAAAAGCCGGATGGAGCGAGAAAATCTGACCATTCTCTGGTAAAGCCTAAGAATTCTTTGCCACAGGAAAGGCCACGCGCAGGTGCGCATCAGGTAGGAAAAACAAGTGAGCAAAACTAAGCAAAACCGAAGTCACAGCCGAACCAAACAATGCTTACGCATTAGTAGACTCAGAATTTCTGTAGCTTTCTTAAAGTACACGTTCTACTTTCAGATAAGACAAGAGATTTTTTCAGTAATAAAAAAATACACGCGCTTTTCAACATGAACCCCCTGTTATAGGTATTACATAATAAGCGGGATACAGGGTTGAGTATATACAACGTAATTCACAACAATTAATAAAACACTGTGGTGCACAAAATAAGAAGTACTTGTTATACATAGTTTTCTGCACTGTGATCACGAACACGTGGTGAGAATGAAAACGGCCATGTGATGGTGATGATTTCTGGAAAAAGGCTTGATATGTTCAAACATTCATTGAAATCAACCACATTATAGTCGGTTTGAGGGCGCCGCTGTAGAGTTTCGTGTTAGAAGCCGCTCTCAGGTACCACTTCTTTTGTAGTTCACAAGAAAAATAACGCCGTGTCATGTCGTGACGTATGAGCCATGACATGACGAAGACCGCGCCTAAAATCGAAGTGGTCATGGCCAACAAATCTGGAGGAGACTTAAGCTGCGTCTTTAATAGTGGAACGCCATAGCATTCAAAGATCCCTGACTGTTTCTCACGCTTCCCGGCAACTGCTGCTTATGTAACCGTAATGTTTACCTGGAAACGCTGGGGCCGAACGCTATACACGATGATGAACTTTCTGGTAGAAACGCCGCCTCCAGCGCGGGCCGGTGTTCTGTTATATTTTCGCCCTTTTAATATTTCAGCCTGAAAAAAAAATTAAGACAAAAGGCGTGGGCTATTGGATTTTTGTTTCCTTACATTTGTTTGTGGGCTGTCATTCTCAAAATTTTCAGGAGTAACTTTATGAAGAATGTAAAACATGGTAAGAGCAAATTTTGTGAAAGAAGAACTGCAGCGCACTACCGAATATACACGGCCATTTTCGTTGAGATGACGCTCGGCGCCGGACGCCAACACCGTATATTTTGCGATACGGGGTCATTGATGCCATCACGTTAATAGAAGTGACAGTGTACCTCATTCAGCCGTGTTTAAAGCTAAAAAGACAAAGCAAAGAAAACCAAAAATTTGACAAAAGCAAAGCGAAGAATAAAGTTCATGTGATGCCTTGTATCTATAAAGTGTCGCACAATACCAACAAAGTTGCTGGGCGGCATGGTGTAGAAATAATGTTTTCCGCTCGTGTAAGCTGTCAGGAGTGTTCATGCGCATTGAACACGTGGGAACGAAGAAAGAGGACCGCAAAACCAAGAATGTGAACAAATGCGCTAAGGCCTCGACTTATATTATGTACAAAATCCCGTTGACGCGTGGTAAGGTCTGTATCGGCCAAACCGGCCGATGCATCAATGACCAGATTCGCGAGCATTGTGCGTGGACCAACTGTCACGGACCTGGTCACCTGGCTTTTCACTGTCGTCAGTGTAGCTGTGCAGCATTTTTTTGAAAATGTAACGATACTTGGCAGAAGCAGGACGAAAACTGAAACAGAAATACTTGACGCGTTTCATATCTGCGAACGAGATGAAGGGAAATGCATCAGTGTTCCTTCTATCTCTCTGAGCGATAAAGAGATAGCTTGCTTCAAAGACTGAGCTTTAAACTAAGGAAGTAGAATAAGATAGGGCAAATAACGTGTCTATCAATTTCAGGATTTTTTTAGATATACCTGCGAGCATTGCGCATACGTCAGAGGCTTGATGTTCGATGGCTGGCACGACATTGGCAAAGTCAGTCTCAAAAACCAACAAGTCGTGCTAAGTGGCCGTGAAGCCTTGGTAATAGCTTCAGATTCACTGTGTGGGATTACTTACGTAAGTCGGCTGTTATAAGGTACCGCATACTCATTGCTTAAAATTACAGTTCGTATATTATTAGGCGTTTGCGCTCTTTTCCGTGCGTGTAAAGAAATAAAAAAAGTTCACAATAACGAGCGGCGCTCGCGTCCCTCAATGCATGGCGGCGTGCCTCCATGAGTGCTGTTGCACGCGTGCGAAATTCTGAGCACACGTGCGAGTTAGAATCCTTAGTTTGAACTCGCTCATGTCTTCGAGAGACGACGTGCTTGTGGAAGTCCAAAGCGTCGCGTGGCTCCGGCAACACGCTGAACTGCGTTAACGTGTGAAAGCGCCGTTCCGCTTTCGAGAACCTCACTTGGCGTGGCTAAAAATACACCCTTGACTGGTTAACGACCAAACCTCTATAAACAGGCAACCACGAAAGCACGTAGCTATTATTGTAGAAATAATTCAACACTTCGGAAAGCGACAGTAGTAGAAGCATCGGCTTCATATACAAAATAATATTTTCCCGCAGCTACGCCCGCACTTGCCGTTTGCTCTCCGCCAATGCCGGCGTGTATTCGCTGTCGCGCTCCCCTGTCAGCGTTTTCAGCATGCTTCCAGTGAACGACTATATCGTCACTGCAGATCGAGAAATTTTTATTAAAAAAATGTTCCACGGCGTATGCCACGTTACCGCTACGTGATCGGACACTCGGACCGGTAAGCTTCCCGTTGCACTAAACGAATGCGTAACACAAAAATAAGTTTTGATTCCCTTTCAAAATTATTTTCATGAAGAATATTCAAATTGGAAATTTTATAGGCTATCCGGATGAGAAGAGTCCGCATTCAAAGTGCGCGCTAAGAAATGTGACATCATGCAATTACGTAATTAATTCTATGGCGTTTTGCAGACATGGCACTACTGCCGTCCATAGTGTCGTGTCCACGGTAAACAGCACGAGACGCACAAAACGCGGCGTTTGTGACTATGCACGTGGCTAATATACGGCCGTCCTAAAGAAGCCTAACGTCTTTATTGAAGGCTCCGGATATGCAAATTTCGAGGACAGTCAAAGCTAATTGAAATGAAGCGTCAAGTGAAGACGCCTGAAAGATAACAATCGTTGATACACTCTGCCGTGAAATTGCCTCGTACAATCGATTCTCCTCACAGATCAAGGATCCTGTCCGGGTGCTCATCACCGGTGCTGCAGGTCAGATCGCCTACTCCCTGGCGCCCCTCATCGCCAAGGGCTACGTGTTTGGTGAGAAGCAGGCGAGTTGGATTCCGTTACATCTGACAGCATTGACTAGCATTATTCAGCACTAAAGAACTTCGGGAAGAACCTACCATAATAACGCTTAAAGGAGGGCCTGCAGTTGGTTGACCACGAGTCAAGCATCGTGAGAAAGAAATGAAGCAAACTGTAACAATCTGGACTTTCGCTGAAAAAGAAACCACTTCCGGCAGAACCTATCTCTGGATGAATGTCCGCGTTAATGCGGTGAATATTGAAGCAATTAGCCACACTCCGCATTTCCGTCGCCGAAACGCGTCATGTATGCGGTGGGTATGCAGCCGGACTCCTATCTCCCGCATTCCTCTGGACACGTTGCGCCATCAGGCTTCGCCGCCGCGAAGTCAGCGTATGGCACGCGTCTCAATATCAAATCACATGATGTCAATTGGAAATTCGACTCCGTTCAGCACCAGATACATTTTAAACATTTTTTTTTGTCTGTGAAGAGCAGCACATATCTAGTGAATCAAGTTGGCGTGAAAGACGTTTTTTTTAATTTTTTTTTTCAAGAGCGACAGATACCCAGAGTTGGCCCAACTGTTTTTTGAGCTTGGCTCCCTTGCACAGCCGATCGATGTTCCACCTGTTCTACCACGAACTACCCAGTGATCCAAGTTGGTGGGAAGACGGTTAGGGATATAGAAGCAAACATCCCGAATAGTTCTTCTTCTTTATTAGAACAGAAGATATACAATTCAAATCTTTGGTCAGCCCGCCAAAGCAATGATACTTTTGAGCGGGACTGGGCAGTGCTATGGCCCGAATGACACAGTTTTGTGCTTTAGGTTTGTTCGTGAAACTTTCAAAAAATGGTAATCGCATTAACATTGGCTGAGGCCCAGCACCTTTCCTGTTTTTCGGATGTTTGCCTTAAACCTGCTTAAAAAATAAATGATTAAGGTATAAGGAAGAAATTAGACAGTAAGGGCGCTGGACTAACAACGACTGTAAGTCCAGGGACATTCCGGTCTTACTGATTTTTTTCCTTAAGCCTTTTACCATTGGAAATCAAGGTGCATTGCACAAATAAATGGTGAGTCCGCAGAATATTTTCTCTGCTGCTTGCAGCATCACCGGGGCACCGCCGGGCTGAAACATCACGTTCCAGCTCGGCTGCGGCTGAGGCTCAAAGTACAACAGCGAAACAATCCACATTTGTGGTTAGAGACAGTAATACCACAATAATTATATTTATAATAATAATTATTATTATTATTATCTAAATTCACGGCCACTGCACTACGAAGGCCTTTCCCAGCGCTCTCCAATTATCCCTGTCTTGTGCGAGCTGACAGCATCTTATGCCTGTACATTTTCTCATTTCATCGCACCATCTCTGCCATCTGCGACAGCACTTCCCATCCCTTGGCACCCATTCGGTCAATCTAACAGACCATTGGTTATCTACCATACTCAGCACATATGTCTGTCCCAACTTCATTTCTTTCCTCCTAAAGCCAACTAGAATATCGTATAGTGCCGTTTGCTCTCTAATTTACACCGCAGCCTTCCTGCCTCTTCACGTAACGCTTAACATGTTTCTTTCCATCAGTCGTTGCGCGGTCCTTAAATTCTTCAGTAGTTCCTTTGTTAACCTCCAAGTTTCTTCCCCGTATGTTAAAACCTGTAGGATGCAACAATTGTATACTATGTTTTTTTTTTTGAATAACGCCAGAAAGCTGGCAATCATGACTTCATAATGCCTGCTGTATGCGCCCCAATTCATATTCATAGATTTATTTTTCGTGATCAGGGTCTTCTATGACTAAGGGGTCTAGATTAACGCACTATTACATGTATTTTAGGGGCTGGCTGCCAATCACGATTTCTCGTTCTCGATAGCATGAATTTTGCAAGGCGTTCTCGTGCGAAAGCCATGGCCACCTTTCTTCACGAGATGCACGCTAATATCGCTCGTAACATGCAGGCGGACGCAATATTTCTTTTTATTTTGCGAAGGCATTTGGTAAAATTCTACGCCAACGAGTCATACTTGTGGGGACCCCTTTTGGGACCCCTGTCTCCCGTTCACGCGCGACTTGGGCCATTCGCCTGCGTGATCGCTGGGGACACACAGTTCCAAGCCTTATTTTGGATAGCGTACATTCCCCGCGGCCGCTGGCGCCGGCGCGACGCGGAGCCTGCTGCTTGCGCGCGCGGCTCACCGCGCGTAAGAACAGTGCCTGAGGAGCGGGCCCCTCTCGCCCTCTCTTCGGCTTCTCTCTCCTTCAGCATCGGAGGTGCGCGGGCACTTTCGCCCGGAGAGATTGTCTTTCGGTGCTCTTGGCTGTCGGACGATGCTCACAGGGGCGCGAACCCACTTGGTCCCGCGCCCCTCTGAGCAAGGCGGCCCCCTTCTGTGTGGCGAACCTGCTCGGAAGACCCAGCGGGGCGGAGCAGGCTTCCCGGGAGCTTTCACCCGTAGTCTGCGACTGCCACCCCAGTGCCGTATTCCTGTACTGTACGCGCATTTTGAACATAACAGGGAATAAACCCCCATTCGTTGGTGCCACGGCTGGAGTCGTCTCTACGCCTTGCCGGTGAGTCAGCGAACCCGCCGCGGCGCCCCTTCGCGTGCGCTGCGGAGTGGGGACCAGCTACGTGTCTCCTTAGGCCTTAGCTAGCCGGGTCTGGGCACGTTAGCCCGAAGCCCCACATACTAAAGCTTAGTCACTTGAACATACATCCTGACATTCTTGCATGGTTCAAAGAATGCCTGATTAACCATTCCCAAATCGCTTTTATTAACAACCACAACTCTGATTCCCCCCCCCCCCCCAGTAACGTCAGGTGTCCCGCAAAGATCCTCCTTCTGGCTCCTGTTCTTGAAAAATTCAAGGGGCACTTATTTATCCGTACGTGCATGAATGTGAAAGAATTGCGACCACCAACGATACTTGGATATTAGGGCCCAACGAAAGTTTGTGGGTTCGACTCCCACCCGAGGTCGTGGGTTCGAGTGCCTTAATGACCTCTACCTAATTAAGTGTGCCTTAAAATTATTTTCTCCTTAGTTAACACCAAAGGGCGTGTGTGCGACTCCCGCCAAAGGTCATGGGTTCATAGCTTTTTTGTATCATCGTGTAGTCACGCCGCCAACGCCGCATTTTCTGCCTCATGGGCCGTTTAATTCTTTCGCTTAATGACTATTAACGATGTGCCTAAGCACGTATCCTCCCACATCCGCATGTTTGCTAACAACTGCATCATCTATCGCACCGGCACTTGCGTCTCTGACCAACAAGAGCTACAGACTGACATTGACCACGCGCTAAACCGGGAAATGAAGGGCTATAATGATATTCGACGCTAATAAGCGCAAATCTGTATCCTTCTCCCGCCGCTCTAACACAATTAATTTTTTTTGTTATCAATTTCTGAGTTTTCTGTAAAAGGCATTAACTCATTCAGAATCTTAGGTGGCACGTTGTGCATTGACTTGTCCTGGCGTACGCATAGCACTAACATTATCTCATCTGCCCATAAGACGCCAAATTTCTTGACGCGCAACGCTTCCCTTGCCTCCGAACATGTAAAACATCTCATGTGTAAATCACTAGTTAGACCAAACCTTGAGTATGTATTCTTCATTCAAAGCCCACACCAAGCTGATCTCACCAGCGCTCTAGAAGCAGCTCAGTAAGGCACGGCTAGATTCATTAATCCACTTTGTCATTAACACGTGAGCTTGTCATCATTAAAGGCAAACTATAATTTATCGCCTCTTTCTATTCGCCTTCGAATGGTCACACTGTATTTGTCGCACAAGTTATTTGACCTTTCTCTCGGTATCTCTTATATCTAACACTTGGCACGCGTATCTCATTGCACCAGTCATGAACTTCAAGTTCCACGCCCACGCGCTCGTACTTTTCAATTCTCCTCGTTCGTTTTCCCACGCGCAGCATCGGAATGGAATGGCCTTTCCCGCCAAATTGCTTCCATCAGCTCACCATCACCATCATCCCCTCACCACGCGCACCTGGCCCTTCTCTGGATCGCACAGCGCCGGCGGAGCGGCAGTCGCTCGCTAGCACTTTCGCAGCGGCCCTAACAGTCAGAGCTCTGACCCCTAACCCGCGGTTCCCAGTGAGTTGCGACCCCGGCGGGTTCAGGCCGGGGGGACACGGCGAGTCTCGACCTAAGGTGTTTATTCACCTTACAGTACAAGTACCAAATGGACAACAACAGCAAACACAAACAACAAACAGAAATACAAAACAAAACCACAGCGGCGGAGCGTTCCGCACGTCTGAGGCGACAGAAACCGCACAGTGTTGCAACCACAAAAGAGGCTGATAAGAGTTCAGCTCATCCAGAGTGGATCCACGCTCGGGCTCTGGGGCGGTCAGTCACTCACAAAGGCCGAGCGCAGCAGGGGGACGGCGTGCGGCGGTCTCTGCGGCTGAATTGAGATGCGGCCAGCCGCCAGCTCCTCAGCCGAAAGACAAAGATGCATCGGAGGAATAGCGCTTCTCCCCGAGCGGCGGAGAGGGAGTCTCCCCGGTTCCACAGCGTATCTCGTGACACCTGCCCTGACCTTACCTTCGTGCGCAATACTGGCCCAGTCGTTGCGCACGAGCCTTTGGAGGAGCACCTTGGTAGTGACCACTACATTGTGGCGACCACCTTGTCATTACGGGGTGCGCGCAGGCCCGAGCGAAATATGCGTATAACGGATTGGGCGGAATTCAGGGAGCGTCGCCAGGACCCACCTGAGCGCCAAGGGTACGAACGCTGGCTTGACTCTATCGCACAAGATCTAGAGGCCACCACGAGCACACTGCGCACCACAACCGAGACACCAGACATAGACCCGCATTTACTTCATCTTTGGAACGCCCGCAGAGGGTTGACACGACGATGGAAACGACAACGCCTCAAGCGCAAACTTAGGAAACGTATAGATGAAATTACACGGGAATCTCAGGAGTATGCAGAGATCCTTGCGAGGAATAACTGGCGAGGATTTAGCGATCGCCTCTCAGGCACATTGAGCACAGCAGAAACGTGGTTGATTCTTCGCTCACTCACAGATCCCACCACAACAAAGGGAAAAACATTTCAACAGCTGCACATCCTAATGCACGAGTACAGGGACGATGTCTCGACACTCCTCAGAGAGCTAAAGAAGCATTTCATACCCACAGGCCCGCCACCGCAGCACCCTGACTATCCTTATGTAGGCGAGGCAAACGAATTGCACGATGCAGACATCACATCGGACGAAGTGCGGGTGGTCCTACAAGACCTACGCCGCAACACGGCACCGGGAGCCGACCACATCCGATTCGCCACCTTTCGTAATCTCAGTGAAGCGGATGTTAACCACCTCACCCATATCTTCAATGATTGCTGGCGCAAGGGCATGCTTCCCCAAGCATGGCGGCACGCCGACATCACACTAA
Organism: Dermacentor variabilis; assembly: GCF_050947875.1. Taxonomy (NCBI): domain Eukaryota; kingdom Metazoa; phylum Arthropoda; class Arachnida; order Ixodida; family Ixodidae; genus Dermacentor; species Dermacentor variabilis. Next base: position 73,932,111 of record NC_134574.1, on the reverse strand, counting down.
TCCCCAAGCCGGGCAAGCCTGTTAAAGTTGAAAACTTACGACCCATCTCCCTAACATCCTGCATTGGTAAGCTCACGGAGCATGTACTCTTGCGGCGTCTGCAGCCCTTCCTCGAAGAAAAATCATTCTTTTCTAACTCACAGTTCGGATATCGGGCTCATCTGTCTGCCAAAGATGTGCTTTTACAATTGCGGGAAGAGGTCATAGGACCTCCGTCGTTCGCTCAATCGAGAGCACTCATCGCCTTAGACCTAAAAGGGGCATTCGATAATGTTGAACATGACCTCATCCTTCGCAATGTTGCACATTCACACTGTGGAATTCGTATGTACAACTATATCCGCGCATTTCTTCGAGATCGCACAGCCACCGTAGGAATGGGACCGCATCGATCCGGTACGATTCACCTTGTAGGACGTGGGACACCCCAGGGCTCAGTTCTTTCCCCTACTCTATTCAATATCGCGCTCGCAGGGCTCCCCCGGCTACTCGACCAGATCCCTGATGTCGTCCACGCTATTTATGCGGACAACATTACTATCTGGTCGACGCGGGGCTCCGACGGAGCCATCCAAGACCGACTGCAGCAAGCAGTCGATACAGTTTCCGAGTACGCGAGAAAATGCGGCTTAAGATGCGCTCCGGAAAAGTCGGAGCTCATAATCATTCGCCCCCGAAGCCGTTCCTCTACTCCCCCTATCACTGTGCACGTGGATGGCACACCGATACCACAGGTCAATCGTGCTCGTATCCTCGGCCTACACTGTTTCCCTTCTATCCAGACAGATTGAGAATTCTGGCCATGATCCGGAGGGTCTCCAACAGGCGCTCGGGCCTTCGAGAAGAGGACCTGCTGCACTTGGTGGAGGCATGCGTGATCAGCCGCCTTACATACCATCTCCCATTTCAGCGGTTGACCCAAGCGCAACAACTTCGCATAGACGCAATGATTCGCAAAACGACGAAGCTGGCCCATGACCTCCCGAATTATACTTCCACACGCCGTCTCCTTAACTTAGGGACACATAACACACTAGGCGAGCTGCTAGAGGCACCTTGGGTCAGCCATCGCCAGCGCCTCCTACTCACTCCTACTGGCTGCCATCTTCTCACACGGCTAGGATACTCTGTCCCTCCCCTTGAGTCTGAAACCCGTCCAACAATCTTGTAGTCAGCGATACGCCAAGCACTAAGTATTCATCCATTGCCACGTAATATGCACTCCGAGCATGACAAAGGGCGGCGCAAAGCCCGTGTACGATACATTGGCCGCATGCTTGCAAACAACCCGGAAACACATACTTTATACACGGACACATCACGCACTCAAGAGGACTATACCTCGGTAGTTTTGGATGGCATCGAATCCCTGAGAGACTCTGCTGCAATGCGCGGAACAAATGCCGCTTACGGAGAAATTCTCGTTGTTGCTCTTGCAATTCGATACGTCATCCGTGTTCCTGAGGAAGTGTATATATTGACGGACTCGCAACAGGCGTGCCGGGCGTTCCTATCAGGACATGGCATCCATAGAGCGGCGCACCAAATTTTCAAACAGATCCCGCAAAATACACCAACCACACCTCCCCGCATCCACTTACTCTGGACCCCTGGTCATACCTCGCTGCCGGGTAACGGACGCGCACATGCGGTTGCCCGAGAAATTTCCCTCGGGGGACTCGGCGTGGTGAGGCGACTAGTTCAGAGTGGGGGGATCCCTTGCTCCGTTACAACGACATACTCCGTCATTATACACGCATTCGTTGCAGCCACGCCGCACCACCGCCGTCCTTCTCGCGGGAGGAAGCAGTGGCATTACGCCAGTTACACACCTCAACTTTTCCAAATCTTGTCTCTCTCAATTCTACCCACACTGTTATGCAGATCGTTGCCCTGGCTGTGGCAGCTCGCCCACAATCTTCACGTCACGATTGAGTGCACTGCAAACCTCTTTCCTCCCTTGCCAACTCTCCTTTACCGCCTACGCAACAAAGAGCTGTGGGACGATGCCCTCCGCGACGGACCTCCCGAGGTCCTCCGAGCTGTGATACAACGGGCTCGAAACATCGCCGGACAGAATCATCTTAGGGACCCTGGACTGAGGGTTCCTCCCACACTGCTCTCGCCATTCAAATATTATTAATAAAGATGTTTTACTCTCTCTCTCTCCTCGGTTCCAAGAAAGGGAAAGGAGGGAACGGGACGCCTTGGGCCCAGGCGTCGCGGCCAGGCGCGAAGAGCAGCGGGAGCGGCGAAGGTGCCCTCTCCCCGCTACCCTCCGCGAACGAGCACGTGATTATCGCATGATAACCGCGTGGCCGCTCCGGAGATATCGGGATGCGCGTGCGATCCCACACACTATACTGAATAAGTCAGACCTCTTTTCGTATCTATGTAATTATACGCATTCGTTGGTTGTAATCCACCGATTGCTCAATCATATTGCATTATATATTGGATAGAGCATTATATATTTTTGGCTAAGCAAAGAAAAGTATTATGCCCTCATATTAGACATGAAGAAACGTACTTCACAACGAAAATTAGGGAGGAAGGGAGGTCGGTATCGAGCGATAAAATGGAAATATTCTACAAATAACTGCTCAATCACTCTGTACAGATGGCTAACCAGCGAAGCTGAAGCCTGCGGTCCCGGTGTTTATTACTGGGTTAATCCAGACGGTTCATTAAACGACTACTTGTTAGGCTGCCGGATCCTCGGTACGCAGTTGCGGGTTGCGCTCGGCTGCACGGGCCTGTTCTTGTGCCCGGGCTGCAGCATCGGCACGGCGTAGACGAGCTCTTTCCCCTTTCTGCTCGCGGCGTTGCTTATCGGACGCTGCTTGCTCCTAAGGAGTACGTATGACGCGTGGCCTGCCCATTTCGGAGCCAGCGAGAAACTGCTGCGTGCGCGCTCGGCTGTGAAGGAGGGAAACGACATCACTACTGGCGCAGCCAATCGGGCGCCTCTCTTTCCTTTTTTTTTTTGTTGTTGCGTAAGCACATGGAGTTACGCTGGAGGAGTTTTCAGCGTACAGGCGACAGAAGGACGGACGAATCGGCTAGCCATTACAGCTTCACTGTAATAATGGCACTATGTTCACGCAAGGTGTTAATCTATGACCTGCAGTTTTCTCCTCGGTAAGTTTTCTCCTCGGCTTTTCTGATTTCGCATGAAGAGGAAGAGACATGAAAGCTTCTGAAGAACTTTTTTTCAGCATACGAGTATATTGGTGGAATGCACACACACACGCACGCACGCACGCACGCGCACACACACACACACACACACACACACACACACACACACACACGCACGCACGCACGCACGCACGCACGCACGCGCGCACACACATACACACTAAAAGAACGCTGGGTTGTTAAGCGTTGGTTATGCCTCCCTTTGGTAAACGAGAGTTGGTTGTGTATTGTTTGTATTTTGCAGACATACAGTTCACAAGGGCGGCGGTTTCGGCTAGTTGCTATTTCGTGAAGCGTCCTTGACGAATCTTTATTTTTTCGTTATTTCCTTTACACATTCCGATTTGTGCTTGCCTGGGTTACGTCATGTCATACCTATGCACCCAAACCAATACCCTTGTTCACACTATTTCTACAGTTTTTAGTGCCCCCCTGTCCCTGTTATTTGTTGTTTGTCTTGTTTTTGTTTATCCTTCACCTATTCTTAGTTCTATTATAATTTCAAGGACTCTTATTTTGCAGCCTGTGGTCCTGCACCTTCTAGACATACCACAGGTGATGGAAGTCCTCGGTGGCGTTGTCATGGAGCTTCAGGACTGCGCGTTCCCCTTGCTGCAAAGTGAGCCTTCTCCTTTTCTGAAGCGAAAAATAATCCAAAGCTGCCCTTTCTATTCAATTCATTATTGTTTTTCCAGACGAGAAATACAAATTTCTGGGAAGGGTTTAAAACAGATTCAGTGAGTTCAAGCAAGCCCAAATTTTACAGTGGGGTTTACGTACCATCAATAAGAGGAAGAAACTAATGATAACATTTACTAAAAAAACGTGCAGGGACTAGAAGGAAGGGTGATATATATACATGTATGCATATTGCCGCGACAACTTGGTCACATTCAAGTTGCGCGCCCTTCGTATTGGACACTGTGCACGCCGTGCCGTGGTGTTGTTCAGCAACAGGCAGCGACCTTCGTGGCACGGGTAGCCGGTTCGACCCGGCTCGCATGCGCCACGCGCACGAGGTGTCACGCGAGAAGAAAGAGGAGGACGGTTCAAGCCCAGTTGGAGAACGCGACTGCCGCGGATTTCTTCACGACCGCAGTGACATTTACTTGTGGGCACAAGTTCGCCCTTAATAAATATAGTTGTTTTATTAACATCGTTACATTTCTGGTGGAGGTGCGGGGTATGAGTCGAAGCCCCGCGAACGGAAGTGAACGTAGCCCCGACCACCAGCGAGTCCATCCCGGGGAATTGACACCTGTACACCAGCGGACCAGCCGCCGTCTTCGAGGTGACTCACCCGGATTAGGCCCTTTTCTCTTCATGCCAAGGGAAACTCGGACAACGGACGCCGCCACAATGACTAGCCAGGTAACACCGGCACAGCTGGTCGTAAGCCAACCTCGCAAGCCGCCAACATTCCATGGCGACTCGTTCGAAGACGTGGAAGACTCGTTGGAACTGTTCGAGAGAGTGGCGAGCTTTAATGAATGGAATGAGAGACAGAAGCTCCGTAACGTATATTTCTCTTTGGAAGACTTCGCAAAAACATGGTATGAAAACCACGAGCCCTCTTTGTCCTCTTGGGAGGAATTTCGACGACAACTGCTAGCAACGTAAGCCAGCACGGATCGTAAAGAAAAGGCGGAAATTGCATTTCAAGCGAGGAACCAACTCACAAGCAAGAACGTGGCTATGTACATCGAGGGCATGTCCCGCCTGTTCAAGCGTGCTGATCCGAACATGAGTGAAGATAAGAAGCTGCGCCATCTCATGCGTGGAGTAAAGTAGGAACTCTTCGCAGTTCTCGTCCGCAAGCCACCGCGCACGGTCGCCGAGTTCAGATACGAAGCAACGACTATCGAAAAGACGCTGGAACAGCGGGCTCGGCAATACAACCGTGAGGCAAGCTGTGCACCTGCCCATGTCTTTCCTGGCGGCGTGCCAAACGACCTTGAAGCCCCGCGGGAGCTCGTCCGGTCAGTGATCAGGGAAGAGCTCAACAAGCTGGAGACGCGTCAGGCTCCAACTGCACTATCTATCATCGGCGTTGTCCGGGACGAACTGAGGCAGGTCATACGGGATCCAGAGCGTGAGCCACAGCCGATGCGGCGCATCCCAACGTATATACGCCGACGTACTCAGGCAACCCGCGGTACACAGTAGTGGAGCAGTTGCGACTACCGTTCCCTACCCGCCGACAGCACGTAGTGCACCTCGTCTTGTGGAACAAAGGCCCCGAAAAAGTGACGTCTGGCGGGACCACGAGCGAGGCCTCTGTGTTTTCACTGCGCAGAAGCGAGTCACCTGTATAGGTTCTGCCCGCACCGTCAAGCTGGATTAAGGGGTTTTCCCTTAAGCGCACCATGTCCCCGAAACGGTGAACGGCCAGCGGAGATCGAAGAATACTTGTCCACGCGCCAAAGCCCCGTTACTCCTCGCCAACATCAACCACGGTAATCGTCGCCTATGCGCCACCAATCGCCTAGGCCACGCGCATTTCCAAGATTGTCTAGGCGTCGTTCACCAAGCCCACACCGGGAAAACTGAAACAAGCGACCTGTGGAGGTGAGGCCGCTGATAACCAGAGTTACGAGGATCCTCCAACGCGGTTCCAGCGCGGTGACGAGATAATTCCAGTATACAGCTGCAGCAACGAAACGATTACGTCAGATTTGCGGTTGATAATAGACGGATGCGAGCTGAATGTCTTAGTCGACACCGGCACTGATTATTCGGTAGTAAGCTTCAAGATGGCGAAGCACCTGAAAAAAGTTGTGACGCAGTGGGCTCGTCCGCAGATACGCACGGCAGGCGGTCATCCTATTACGCCCCTTGGCCGATGCACCGCAAGACTTACGATAAAAGGCTTCACTTACGTTTCTGACTTTATTGTACTGCCAGAATGTTCACGGGAACTTATATTGGGAACGGATTTTCTACAAGCTAACGGCGCCATAATTAACCTACGTAGGTCCAGTGTGTCTTTCTCGACAAAACAAGCTACACCTGTGGAAGAATCGGTGGAGCGACGTCTCGCTGCACTGCGCGTCGTTGATGATGACGTAACTGCCACCACGCTGCAGTATAATGGTTCTTGTGGAGAATGACGGATTTTACGACCGCGAAGGCATAGCGGATGAAAACATAGAGCTCCTTTTCAACAAAGGTATTTGCGTGGCTCGGGGTCTTGTTCACCCAAGCGATGGCCGTGCAAATGTCGCACTTCCGAATTTCGGAAATGAATTTCAACACATCGCACAAGGAACAGCTATTGCCTATTTCCACGAGTTCTGTGTAGTGACCGAATTATGCAGCCTAACTACAACGTCAACTGCCCTGCCAGGAACCTGTAGTGTCGACAGATCAATTACCGTCAACTCGAGAATCCCGGAAGCCCAAAAGAAATAGATATATGCTCTGATGAAGGATTTTTCTGACTGCTTCTCCACTTCCTAGAAGGTACGGCGCACGTCTGTCGCAAAGCACAGAATCATAACAGAGGGCGCCACAAGACCGGTATGCCAGCACCCGTGTCGAATTTCACCAAAAGAACGGGAGGTCATCAAGAAGCAAGCAGAGGAGATGCTTTCAGATGACGTTATTCAGCCTTCCAGCAGTCCATGGGCGTCTCCCGTAGTGCTCGTTAAGAAAAAGATAACACACTTCGATTCTGCGTCGACTACCGTAAATTGAACAGCGTAACTAAGCGGGATGTATACCCCCTTCCGCGTATCGACGATACGTTAGATCGGCTCCGATGTGCAAAGTTTTTCGCCTCTCTGGATCTCAAGAGTGGATCTTGGCAAATCGAGGTGGATGAGCGGGACCGTGAAAAGACAGCATTCGTAACCCCTGATGGCCTTTACGAATTTAAAGCGCTTCCATGCGGCCTCTGCTCCGCGCCTGCAACGTTCCAGCGAATGGTGGACACAAGTGCTCGCAGGATTGAAATGGCAGTCGTACTTAGTGTATTTGGATGATGTGGTCGTATTTTCCACCACATTTGACCAACATCTAGAGCACCTGCGACTAGTACTAGGAGCTATCCGCGCAGCAGACTTGACAATTAAGCCGGAAAAATGTCAATTCGGCTTCGATGAACTTCGGCTTCTCGAACACGTCATCAGTGCTGAAGGCGTTCGGCCAGATCCTGAAAAGACAGCAGCTGTGGCGAGGTTCCCGACACCCACACACAAAAAGTCAGTGCGACGTTTTTGGGTTTGTGCGCATACTACAGAAGATTTGTGGGAAACTTTTCAAAGATGGCTGGGCCCCTTACAATACTAACAAGAGAATATCAACCTTTCGTGTGGGAAAACGAACAACAAGACGCCTTTGACGAGTTAAGGAAACGCCTGTAAGCTTCTCCAATCCTTGCCCATTTTGATGAGACAGCCGACACTGAAGTTCATACCGATGCGAGTAAAGTTGGCCTCGGTGCCATACTAGTACAGTGGAAGAACGTCCAGGAGAAAGTAATAGATTATACCAGCCGTAAGCTCTCGAAAGCAGAGGCAAACTAAATCCGCAACCGAGAAAGAGTGTCTTGCAGTCATTTGAGCAATATGTAAATTTCGGTCCTACCTCTATGGTAAACCATTCAGAGCAGCCAGTGATCACCGTTCGCTTTGCTGGCTGGGGAATCTCAAAGATGCATCCGGACGACTAGCAAGATGGAGCCTTAGGCTTCAAGAGTACGACATTACTGTCGTATACCCTTCCTGGAGGAAGCACAGCGATGCCGACTGCTTGTCACCCGGGCCAGTCGAGACAACTGTGTCAGAAGAGGAGGATTTCCCGTTCCTTGGCATTGTTGACGCGTCACAAATCGCTCAACAACAACGAGATGACCCGGAATTGCTTCCACTTATACAGCGCCTGGAGGGACTCGACGTTCAACTCCCGCGTATTTTCTCTAGAGCGCTATCCTCGTTCTGTATGCGACGAAATGTCCTCTACAAGAGAAACTTCGAGAACAGCGAGACAAAGTTTTTGCTTGTCGTACCCAGAACTATGCGAGCAGAAATTTAACGTGCATGTCACGATGAACCGACATCTGGACACATGGGCGTGAGCTCTACATTCGCCAGGATTCGTCTGAAATACTACCGGCCTAAATTATTCGCATCAGTGCAGCACTACGTCAAAACTTGTCGCGAGTGTCAAAGGCGCAAGACTCCATCCGTAAAACCGGCAGGCCTCTTCCAGCCAATAGAGCCACCAAAAGCCCCATTCCAACAAGTCGGTATGGACCTCCTTGGACCCTTCCCAACATCATCTTTAGGCAAAAAGTGGATAGTTGTGGCTACGAATTATCTGACCCGTTACGCAGAAACTGATTTCCGGTACAGTGCAACGGCCGTCGAAGTTGCAAAATTCTTTGTCAACAATATCGTGCTCAGGCATGACGCTCCCACAGTTGTTATTACCGATCGTGGAACAGCCTTTACTGCGGACCTAATGAAATGCTTGTTGCAAATGACACATACTGATCATAGAAATACGGCGTACCACCCTCAGACAAACGGTTTAACTGAACGCTTCAACAGAACACTGACTGACATGCTTTCGATGCATGTCGACGTTGAACATAGGCTGTGGGACGAAATTTCGCCGTACATCACCTTCGCATCTAATACGGCCGCTCAAGAAGCAACACGAGTCGCTCCCTTTGAACTTGTATTCGGCCTGGAAGTAACCACAACTTTGGATGCTATGTTGCCGTTAGATGAAGAAAACAATAACTCATCTGACCTTGATGATTTCTTGCAAAGAGCCGAGGAGGCACGACAGATGGCAAGGTACCGAATACGCCGCCAACAACGCACCGACTCCAGCCGGTACAACCAGCGCCGTAGGGAAGCTCATTATCAGCCCGGTGACAAGGTGTGGGTATGGACCCCAGTGCGACGCCGTGGTCTGAAAAACTTTTGTGCCGATACTTCGGCCCTTACGAAATACTTCGTCGTATAAGGGACGTCACTTACGAAGTGAAATCCGCTGACACGAGAACCCAAGACGGCGCAACCCTACGGAAGTTGTGCATGTTGTCCGCATGAAACCCTACTAGGAAAGGTCATGAACAACAACAACAAAAAAAAAAAAACGTGCGATCCCACAGCAACCCGTACTTCCTCTCAAGCATCGGGCCGATTCGGTAATGAGGGGGATAGTGCCGCGACAACTTGGTCACATTCAAGTTGCGCGCCCTTCGTATTGGGCACTGCACGCCGTACCGTGGTGTTGTTCAGCAACAGGCAGCGACCTTCGTGGCACGGGTAGCCGGTTCGACCCGGCTCGCATGCGCCACGCACACGAGGTGCCACGCGAGAAGAAAGAGGAGGACGGTTCGAGCCCAGTTGGAGAAAGCGACTGCCGCGGATTTCTTCACGACCGCAGTGACTTTTACTTGTGGGCACAAGTCCGCCCTTAATAAATATCGTTGTTTTATTAACATCGTTACAACATATACACCAAAAAGAACGGAACCGCGGGGCCCGATTTTTGGTAATCACAACCATAGGAAGTAAACATACACAAAGGAATTCATAGGGTAAATTAGTTGTCTTGGGAATTTAGACCTGACAAATGAAGGAAAACGAAAGTGTACGAAAAGGCAACTGCTCGCGTATCGGATAGGAAGCCACGTCTTTCCTTTACGCATTGCGATGCTCTTACGAAATGAGCTACCACCGCACCGTTAGCATATATATATATATATATTTGTATGTGTGCCTGTGTGTGTGTATGCGTATTTCGCGATTAAGAAGAATCACGCCCCTCGCTTACCCTTCTTGTGTCGTTCACACACACGCGCCACACGCATATATATATATATATATATATATATATATATATATGCTGTGAGCGTTATTTGTGCATATCGTCATTGTCATTTGTACACACGACTCATCAAGGCCCACCTGACTGGCCGCTCGAGGCACTTCGCGTGTATTCGCGGGCTTCTTTCACGCTCGGAAACACACTTTATTGCAGCACGTATTGAGGAACAGAAAGCTTTGTTGGGTGTTTTTCATGTCGCTCTACAATTTTCTCACTGGTACTTTTCATGAAATTGTAATATTTGAGTAGTTGATTAAATAATTAAGACTAATTATCTAATTATGCGGAATGAAAAAAAAATCATTTGAGTATCTCCAAGTGATCGAAAGCCACATTACCTTTGTTCTGTCCACCTACGTGGCATTTATATATATTTAAAATATGGCTGACCTCCCTGCCTTTCCTCTTTATCTCTCTCTCTCTCCCTAAACTCTGGCTAAAATTAGCTGAAATACCCTGCATACATATTTGAACAAGAAGAAAGGAAACCGAGGTGCCCGATATTTCTTTGTCATATCATAAGAAACAGTGACACCAAGGACAGTATACGGTAAATCATGTGCAATTCTTAAAGGGACCCTGAAACGCTTTTGACGATTTTCTACAAACGTACTGAGTCGTTAGAGTAGGTCCTTCTGATCATTAATTGACACATCTAAGTGCTCTGCGTAAAGCGTGTAATTTATTATAAGGTTTTAAAAATGCACATCGCTGCCGATCGCAGCGCACTGCTCGGCGGAATTTTAAGCCGCCCCTACCCATATGACCAAAATCACCCATATGATGTCAGTGGGGCGAGCTATCCGATTGGCTGACCAGGGCGCGTGATCGATAATTTTTCCAACTTTATGGTAAACAAATGATCTTCGTAATAGTTGGAATGTTAGTTAATTTGTTTTTATGAAAAGAAAGTAGCATAAAGAGAATGCACAAGAACAATTTTTCAGTACACTTAAGCACTTCCGGCACACAGCAAGTGTCGTCTGCTTGTGTTACAACGTACTCCATTTTGACGAGAGCTCCGCGGTCACAGTTGGTCTCAGTCTTTTCGCGAGCACTATGATTCGACTTTGTTGCCTTGTGGACTGCAAACGTAGCGACTGGCAATATGTCAAGCTGCGACATCGTGTCCCTCTGCAAGGCAGCGTACGAGCGAACTGGCTGCTGCGCATCGGACTACCGCTATCCGATCGGCGCCAGGATTTGCGCGTTTGTGGCCGTCACTTTACACCGGAAGATTACTAACGCAACAGCGTTTCGCGAGTCCCGTATTAGGGCAAACGTAAGCGCAAGGGGACAGGGTCTGGCCGCTTGACTGTGCCGTAACGGGATGAGTCGAGATGAGCAGAAAGGCAAATGTGAATGGTCTGCACGGTGCAGCCACCTGGTGGCATAGAGCGCAACCATACACAGTAGCAGCAACGAAGCGTATTCTTCTTTGCTGCTGGTGCGTATTTTTCGCAGGAGTGTAATCATCGACACGTTGTTTTTATAAATGTTTAAAATGTTTTGCACTTGGTTAGAGCAATATTAGCGCTTTGTTTGGCTGGTTAAGCGCTGCGCCAACGAGTGTCTGGACCGTGTAGACCGATCAGGCCGCTCACGTACGTCTACGCCAAAGTTCCTTCATCAGCTTGAGTTTATGCCTCCAGTGATTTGCCGAAATGACCAGCTTGCCTGTGGTTAACGGAATACCAGACACGTTCGGCGCTATGACAGAATGCTCGCAACGCACGCTGCTTCGATAGCTCTCGCTTGGGGTCGACAGCCAAGCGGCTAACGGAGAGGTCTCGCGCGGGCGGGGGCGGGCTCCAAAACAACCGGAAGTGGACGATGTGACGTCGCATCGTGACGCAGGACCAGTGAAGGCGGAGCGTAGCCCCGCTCGCTCGGCGAACGAGTTGAGGAGGAAAAGCGTGGATGGGGAGGAGGGTAACTTCTAATCGCTTGTAGCTCCATTAATACGTAGCGCTTCACTTAAATTGTGGTGCGAATGTTCTACTTAAGCTGTACCCTACGCGTCTACAAAATTTGTCCGAACCGTTTCAGGGGCCCTTTAATAGAATTGAAGAAATGAAAAATAAATTGAAATGAAAGTGCATGAAAATACAACAAATTCAACGTTAGTCCTTGTAGTTAAACATAAATGCCGCAGAAAGTAGATTGGAAAATGGCCCCACGGTAAGAGTGGTTCATGCATAATGAGAAGACGTGGGTTCGTATTTCACCTGTGGCCAGTTATATATATATATATATATAATGTGTGTGTGCTAATTGCTAATAATTGTGCGCTAATATAACATGACAAGAAAGCACAAATGTGCCGTTCGGCTTCTAATAGGATTGGCATGCCCACGCCTAGAGAACAAGAAAATGCACCTAGATACAACCCAATGGCCAATAATCGCTCGCATTTCTGCTTTCTATTCATGATTTTTTTTCACTTAGCCCTGTAAGGCCCAAACCCAGTTGCACGTAAGGAAAATAAGAAGGCATTTGTTGACATATTTGTAAAAAAGAAATATTTTTTTCATGTATATTTAACTATAAAAATTAAATCATCACTAATTGGTTTCCTAAACTGTGCACAGCTGATACTTTATTCCAGCATGAGACTAACACAACTACGTGCTTTGATTGGGTTTGCCACGCTTCAGTCAGCATTTTGTGCGAGACATCAAGCTCAACGTAGCATACATGATACATCGGATATTAGAGGGTTAAAATACGCTTAAAACTTTTTTTTACTTTACCAATCACTGTACACATGATGATGACCACGACGATGATGAACCATCATTTTTTTTCCTCAACCTACCTAGACATCGTGGCCACAGACGACGAAAAGATTGCCTTCACGGGCATCGACGCAGCCGTCCTGTTAGCCTCAATTCCTTTGAAACAAGGCGCGACGCGCAAGGATCTGCTGGCTCCCAACGCCAAGATCTACCAGAGCCACGCGCGCTACCTCGACCTATACGCCAAGAAGTCCGTGAAGGTGAGCGACCACCATGGGCACATTTCATGGCTGAGATTATCTAAACTTTAGAGCATCGGTTTCCCAAGAGTCAGATGAGTGTGTATGGCACCGTGAGCAATAAAAATTACGAGCTCCTTTAACGAAGGCATTCGACCAGAGGTGACCTCGAAGGGGAAATTGGTGGTCAATATACCAAAACAGCATTCGCTCACGCAGGATGCACGATTATTTTTCGCCACCTTTCTTCCCACCCCGCAGTTCACGCCTAGACTATATAGATATGGTGCGATCGTTTATCAGTCTGCTGCATCCAGTGCTTTAAAGATGCTATTTCCTGTGCAACACCTTTGTGTTGAATTAATGCACTGCGTTACTTACATTTTACAATGTGAGCACCATTATCGTAGGCAAGGTAACAGAGAGTTAACTGGTTTCTTGTTTCACCATATTGTACAACAGTTAATCGGTGGACGTATCAAGCATCCGGATACGACCAGGTAAATGTCTAATTCACACATTGTCGCAGTGCCTGTTGCAGATATACAACACCTGTCTTTTATGATGTGTTTTTCCTCGCGAAAGGCAATGCACAAATGTAATAGCAGTATATTAGAAGGGTGAGAGCATGATTTGTTCATTTGTCACCCAACTTCCATCCTATCCGTTTTTCCTCTTTCATTGGCCATTATAATATTATAAACTCAGCGCAATACGCTTTCCAGGGAACAAAGACGACCGAATTTGTCCGTCTGGCTCAAAAAACAGTGCACTCTAAAAAACTTCGAAACCAAAAGCACAGTGTAGGATGGCTTTCTGCTTTTCACTCAAGTTTCTGAGAGCATTCACTGTCAGATGTGTCTTAAATATGCCGTTCATACCAGTCCCCGTATTTCTTCATCGATCTCCTGTCGATGTCGTGAATCACGCCAACAGACATATAGCTTTGATTGAACACTGCCCTCACAAAAAATATTGTTGGTACGTTATTGAATTGTCATTTATCAATGTCAAAAAGCTGCATTGAAAGCACATTGTAGTGTTGTTGAAACACCTTTGAGTAAGTAGTTAAGTGTTGCTAAGTGACCCGCGACATTTTGTCGAAACACCACCGAAGCATTTCAATTGAAACATCATTGGTGAAATGCTGAAACCGTGTCGAATGACAAAACTGAAATGCCATCGAAGTATTGTTGAAGAAGTGATGAACGTCAACTTTGAAAGCCCATTGAGCTATTGTTGAAATGTGTTGTCTGTCAATATTGAAACCCAAATGAAGCATTGTTGAAGATGTGAACGGCAACGTAGGAAGCCCGTTGAAGTATTGCTGAAATGCATTGTGTCGATATGAAATCCCATTGAAATATCGTTGAAGCTGCATTGAACATGAACATTGCAGTTATGTTCAAAGACCACTGAATTATGCCCTCAATGTTTATTGAGCTTGTTTAAAACTGCGTTTTCATTAAAATATTGCCGAGCTACGTTGTTTCACGTTACCTTTGCTGTCGCGTTGATGTATATTTGCATATGAAAGCACAGGGGCAAATTGAAACATAGGTGCTTCTGTATTGCACGCCTAGATCACCCTGGGCTTAAAAGCATGCTCCCAGATTGCCTGAATAAGCCATATTGTAAAGCTGCTAGCAGAACTGTTATGCCAGTTTTTCATTTAGCAACACAGCTAAGCCATTGGTCATACACGAAATCAAGAGTGCAAAAATGATGCAGACAAAACGAATTTTTCAAGGTGAAGTGTTTATTTGTTACCAAAATTTTTACAAATATACAACCATTTCCAGCTTGAGAACATCAGAAACTTCTTAAAAGGTATTGCAAAGCACAAAGAGGGGCCTGAAGCTTGAAACCATAATAAAATTGAATACTTACAGATGTAGTCTGTGTGACCCTCAAGTAAAACACATTTCCCGAAAGAAATACATATTAAAAAATAAATAAATGACTAAATGTACAAGTACACAGACGTGACAGCAAGCAAGAACAATTAAAAAAAATACTTGCGTTCTTTATTAGGTAGCCAGTTCCATTAAAACGTGTCACAGTGCCATAGTATAACCATGTCACAATTCGCATGAGCCAACGGCAGACATTGATATGCGTGGTCATCTTTAAGTGTTACGGAATTTTTAAAAACCGGCTGTTGCAGCTCACAATTCCAGATCTTCAGCCGGATTATACAGAACGTGAGACATTACGCGCATTGGAAATCAAACGCATATTCAGCTAATTAGCAAAATGCACTTAACTTGCTAGTTACTTTACGGCACCTACTGCAATTTATGAATTGTAGCCGATGAGTTTACAAGGCGTATGCACTTAGAATGAATTTCCAGAATGGTCCGTTTCTCGTGGCCATGGCCGCGAGAAATTACCTATGAAACAAAGGCAGTGGTTATGTTTTTCATTCACATCGCGAAATGGTCAACACTGACTCTCAATAATACATCAGTGTATTACGCGCAAGCGTTCAAGGCATTGGACATATGACTTTTCTGATGTCTTGGAACGTGCATGAGAACTTCCTCACGAACAAATTGTCTCGCATTCTCAGTTTTATGCGACGTTACTGCAGGAATTTTCCAATTTCCGTCAACGTTATATTGTGCAACTCATTGTTCTCTTTTATTCATGGTTACAACGCACTTTTCGGGTCAACGACAATGGCTGACGACAACGGCAACGACGATAAGGCGTCATTGACTTCCCGCTGCTTTTCTTTCGAAGTTTTAAGACTCAAGTGGGCAATTGGGAATGCCTCTCCCAGCTGTAGAATTGCACCCCAGGTGCATTCCGCTTTCTGCCGTCGAACAGTACGCGCGATATTTTCAGACTTAGTGGCCATGGGCGGAAGCCGGCGGTCCACGCCGGTATAGATGTCGCCGCACTAAGAGGACGGGAAAAGTGGGGTTTTATGTGATGAGTCTCCACAGTTATAATTACTGTTTGGCAATATGAGGTAAAAATTACCAGGCCTAGGCCATGAAGAAGATGGCATAGGAGTAATACGGCGTATTTTGTTTGGTGCTCACTTCTTTGAAGCGGCAGAATTCAGAAATTATGTCCTGTACCGCTGACTAATATTCAAGCGCGAGGAGATTGAACGCGTCGTCAGTTATGTCGTTGAGGACGTGGGCGACCTTTAAAGGACTACTCTGGCGATTTTTCTAGGTCAGCGAATCTCAAGAAAATTTGCTCGGTGCGTTTCTCTGCACACTTCAGTCATTTCTTCAAGTATAGAGTGTTCCGCGTGAGCAGTTGGTCGCGAGAAGTTTCGTTGCGTGGACAGGCAGGTGATAGATGGCAAGTAATTTTACGTTGTTGGCTGCAGGAATCTCGGTCCTCGCGAGCCGCACACACGCATCGAGCCGACGTCGACCACGTTCAGCCGAGGTTACGCCTAGAACAATCTCGGAGTTCGTGCGTCTGATAACGGTGGACCTGAGTGACTGACCTGCACCTTAACCTATTGCGATAAAGAAAGCTCTTTTTCCTATAGTTCTTTTGATCACGCGTGTTTGAAATAAACAATTGTTTATTTCGTGCAATTCACACACAAAAAGCGAGAACCGGCGACACGGCGCACTATACACGGGTGCGTTGCCGCTCTCAACGGCTGCAAGTCGCACTCGGCGGCACTTGCCTAAATGAAATGCGACTGCGTACGTGGGTGTATTTTTACGCATTCTTAGGCTAACTCATTACTTAGCTTTCGAAACGCACTACTTTTCTCTTATCCCAAATGGCTAACAAGCGGACGCCCCTTCGAAACAGGAGCTTGAGCAACTGCCTCGTTCAGCTGCCAACAGTGTCAGTCCAGCATCAACGCTTCCGCGAGAAAAGTACGAGTTCTCTAAAGGAAGACTCATGCGCTCGAAGTCACAGTCCATGTCTACTTTTTTGTATCACATGAATTGTGAAAAAAAAGAACTAAGAAAAAATAAGTAGGTAGTATAACAGTGCGCCCTACAGTCGCCCACTCGCTATTTTCGAAGCTATCCGGTCCTTCATGCATCGCAATGCGATTCGAAGTGATACGAGGGCGTTTACATGCGGAAAATCTGCATGTTTCCTGCGTCCTCATATCGTTTGGCGTCGCCGATGCACGGCTTCTGTTATATTTTAAGCGGAGGACAAGCCGTCGCCTGTACCAAGCTAATGTGAACGAATGCACCGGCTGCTTCTCGGGATTGTCAGATGCGTTCTTACTCGAAAATAGTGCGTTCTATAAATCGACATACAAACCTGGAAAGCAAAGCTCCACAACATCTTATAGTGAGTATGCGAAACGCTTTCTAATATAGAGGCAAAACACGTAACATAGCCAGCAACACGTATCAAACATGTGGTTTGGGCTACCCTTGGTCTCCATGTTTCAGTGCGATCTGCTGCGCTGCAACATGGAGACTGCTGCATGGATACCGCTGCAACAACATGGAGACCACTGCAACATGGAATACGAACGGCGATTCATGGCTATCGAATTCGTCGGAATCGCAGATGTGATTGTTTGACCGCTCTGAAGAGCTGATGCAGCTGACATTGTCACTCGAAGACATTGTCTCAATCGTCCAGCACGGTCACCAATCAGCTCAGCGCCTGCTCGTCGCCGCTTTTGTTCTCCGCGCTGGCGAGACCGGTATGCCTTGCGCGCCTGGCGCGTTGGCGTGCCACGGTTTGCACGAAGGTTACACTTCACACGAAGCTTACTCGTCACACGAAGTTTACACGTAACACTTCGCTTGACTTAACACTTCGTAACACTTCGCTTGACTGCTCGGCCAGGTTTCGGTTTTTGTACGGACACTTGTTTGCCTATACAAAATTATTTTCGAATTTGCGGAGAAACTGTACTATCAAATGCGTGACATGATCTCAGGAACATAAAATTGTCGTTATGCTGGCGCGGTAAAAAAATTGCCGGAATTGTCCACTTAGCTTCCGGCAGCTTCTCATCAACACTGCGGCAAAGAGCCAGCACGTCCTCTATGTACGTCAGGGGCCGGACTCGGTGCAACTCTGAACGCGTGGTACAAGGCCCGGAAGCGCACGCTGCACGCTTCCGAACAACAGACTTGCCCAATAACTCGCGAAGCTTTAGTTTGCAGAGGGCCCAGCTAGTGAGTTCTTCCTCGCATGTCTGAAAGCAGACCCATGCCGTGCCCTTCAGGTGGATGGTCACGTTAGCTATGCGAGTCGGGTCTGAGTGGTTGCGAAAACTCGTATATATTAAGCCAGCATTCAACATCAATGCAGTCGGTGCCGGAAAAGTTGCCTTGATATCGCGGTTGTGCGAAGATGTCTGTAGGGGAAGTAGTTGAAATCTCGGAAGCATTCTCGCCTTGAGTGCCCATCGCAGCGATATCCAAAGAGTGGCCGATGTAAAACAACGTCTTGCGCCCAGAACAGTCCGCGATTCCACCAATATGTTACGGGCTGAGGAGGGAGGCAAATATATTTGCTGGTGATATACAATGCTTGAGTGGCATGTACAATTAAGATAGTGGACGAAATCCGCGCTTCAGTCTGTTTCGTGGTCTTCAGCACTGTCCTTATTTCTTCTTTGATAGTGCCGTCTAACAATGTATACCTAGCGGCTTTTTTCAAGAATAGTGGCAACGGTCAGGTAGTTTCTAGTTGGTGCACGTAGCTATTTCTTGTTGCGATGTGTAACTGCACGCATTTGAACATTTGAAGTCTCTTAATATGGGGTACGACTTCAGGAACGAACCTTGAAAGGTTAAAAATTGTACAGAAGAGAGCTGTTCGCTGCATAGAAAATCTGGAACCAACTGAACACACTGCGCCATTTTTTAACAAGCTTAAATTGCTTACAGTTAACCAACTGTTTAATCTGAAGCTCGCCTTGTATATTCGCAAGGAAATTGGAAATGAATTGAGTAGTTATATGGCTCAGTGCTACCCTACTAATGTTCCCTATGATCTCCGACACGAGCGATTTAGAATACCGGTATCCAGAACCATTTACGGTAATCAAACATTGATCTACCTTATACCTAACCTTCTCCGCAACAACAGTTATATCCACGAACTTATTGAAAAATGTACTTCTATCCACCGTTTCAAGAAAAATGTTACAATGTACTTACTATCTGGTACTCTGTCCTAAATAAGTTCTTCAGTTTAAAAAAAAAACCTTTTTATTGTTCTATAACCTCTGTGTTCTGCTGCATTTTATAACAGTTATACATGGCTAGGAATGGTTACGTTACATTTTGTATAACGCTTGCACAAACTTTGTACTTTTTAATATGTTGCCATTTATGTACGCGTTTGTTCTTGTTATGGTTTATTGCTGATGCATTATTGTGTGATTCCGTTACTCAATTTAAGATGCCTGATCGCGACGTTACTTCTGTTCATGAAAATCTTTTTGTGGCGCTTTAATGTACAAAGCCATTGTTTTTCTTTTTTTATTCTCACTGCTTCTGAGCAAATGTATGGGTGGAGGGACCTTAGTCAGGCAGAGTTCATCTGCCTTTAGTCCTTTCAACCCAGGTAATGTGTGTCTGAATAAACAAACAAACAAACCAAACCAAACGTGGTAAGTCTTGATTGTTAATTGAGTTCCCGCCCGTTGCGCAGGTGCTGGTTGTCGCCAACCCGGCGAACACAATCGCGTTCATTTGCTCCAAGTACGCTCCGTCCATACCGAAGGAAAACTTCTCAGCTCTGACACGCATCGACCACAATAGGGCCAGATTCCAGGTAAGCACCGGCTAATTTTTCGCCTTTGAAAGTACATAATGCATATGTTGTGATGCTACTGCAGTATCGGAACAAAGGTTCTTTTTTTTTACGATGGGGACTATCACGCTTAGGTATCCCAACATGTTAAGAGGGAAGTTTGCCTAGTTGGTTCCGTAACTTTCCTGAGAACAAAACCGCAAGAGTCAGGTCCGCAGGAAGATGGAACGAAACAGGTGGTGACTCTCAACTGGTGGTTTCTTCACAGAAATGCACATATACGTATATGAAAAGGCAGGAACGTAATAAAGGTAGCCGGCGTAGCATCTGCGTGTCACCAAAGAAAAGAATACGAAGGATAAAACGACTGACCCCCAACGGTGGTGAAAAAAAGTACATCGATCATAGGAACTAAGGACAACTTGATAAACAAAATACAAAAAAGTAACAAGAATAACAGATTACTCTTACAAACGGCTAACAACCAACAAGAAAACAACAACAGAAGTAAAAGGGACAGTGGTAAAAAGAAGAAAATGGCGTGTGACAGGATACGCGAAGAGAAAAATAGTGGTCAAGATGCGTAATCTCCTCCTTGGCTAATATTTGATACGTCCCCGTCTTCCCACGTATTTATGGAATTATTTCGCATAAAGCACAATTTGATAGCCAGCACCTGCGTAGTTTTTACTTCCTATTATGTCTTCTTGTAGGCCACACAATTTTTTTTTTCGTAACCTCAAAGTACGTCAAAGTGCGAACCATAGTTTTCAAAAGTGATTAAGACATTGAAGATATGCGGACAGTGGTAACTCATAGCTGCATTAAGTGTGTTCCCAATACTGCGCACTTTTTTACCCATCACTACTCGCCATCTTTTCGCTGGTCACGCTTTCCGGCTTCACTTTCGAGAATGCTTTATACGACGCACGTATCAGCAGCATTACGCCGGAAGACAGATGCAGGATATCAACAAAATGAGTTAGCGCGCAAGGCACGGGTGCCGCGGCTTTCTCTGAAGCTTCAGAAAGTGAACAGAACCGGAGACTCACGCTCACGCGGTCAGAACTAATCCTACCAGAATGTGAAGGAAATACGCGAACGTGGACTGCATCGAGCAGTCTGCTTGGGGGATAATGTATGAATGAAACAGAAAGTGATGCCATATAAAGCACACAGAAAGCTTATTGAAATTCTTAGAAGTGTAAATAACGAGAAATAGCGAAACGAAAGTGGGCACAAGGTCTGGTCGCGTGCGCGCGCATGCGCTCTCGCGCACCTGTGCTACGCGATGTGACACACGCGGCGATCACCTCAAAGAGCTGGTTGGGGTTTGTTGCGTTGGTACGAGAGCAGAGTACTTGCGATTATGTCCTAAAAGCTAGAGCATCTGGCTACTCCACTCGGACACGAGGCTCGATCTCACCGCGTGGCATGTTATCCTATATTAGTCTTTTTTTTTCAAGTGTGAACTGTTCGGCCAGTCTGCAGGAGCACGAACCAGCCAGGGACAGAAAAGTCCTGGAGGTGTTCGTAAAGAAACCTTCGCTTTAAAAATATCGAGCCCTTGCTCAGATACCCTTGTACTCCTCGCTCACTTCTGGGACATTGTTTCCCGACGCTTCTTTATGCCTCGTTGGTGGACTGCAGTTTACTCTGGATCATGGTGAACACTTAACGGTGTAAACAAACGAAAGACGAGGACGAACGGGCGACACAAACAGACGATGAATTTCCGCTTTGCCGAAAGTAAGTGCCGGTCCGAGTCGCCTACTCGTTCTTGAAACTGCATCAGTTCGCGCTGTTAAACGTTCACCATGTTCCAACGCTACTGCAGATTGCCCTGAAGCTAAAGGTGTCGCCTGCGGATGTGCGGAACGTGGTCGTCTGGGGCAATCACTCGGCTACTCTGTTCCCGGACGCCAGTTACGCAAAGCTGATAATGCAGGACCAGACCGTGAAGGTCACCGATGCTCTGAAAGACGAAGCCTACCTGCAAGGAGAATTCATTACCGTGAGTCATTTTTCGCCTTCTCGTCCATCACTCCATGTTACATTGTTTATTCAGTTTCCACGTGTACATAGTATGAAGGAGGCAGAGAAAACGTAAGGAAACAGCTTGACCGGCCCCTACCCCCCCCCCCCTCAAAAAGAAAAGAAATAAGTTACGCCAGGAAGTAATTACCAGCGAAAATTTTGCAACTTACCTATGAAAATATGTACAAAGTATTGCTGAAAATAACTAGTGCAGTGTTGAAAACCGAATTCAAACCGACTGCGAGATATTAATTTTATGAAGCGTTCCGATTGCCACCAAGATGCGCGGTTTTATTCGCTAGTGTCACGAATTATAATGAACTCTCAAACGTGTGCAATTTGCATATTGTTAGACCACGGTGTGGGCGATTTGATTCGAGGCAGGCGAATGTTGTATATATGATGCTTCGTGCGTTTTCCAGTGAGTCGTCATAATCGCAGCGCAATTAAATGCATTTTTGCGGTATAATGTGCCACACTTCATTTCCTCATTACCACAATTGAATCCCCAGCTCAAAGGGCATGCACACTTCATTCATTGGCTGCAAACATCAAGAGGCATGAAATATTACTCTTTAGCTATTACTGAGGGAATGCGTCACGTCAAATGGCTTGTCAAATATGCTAGTGTCTTTTGCAAAATGGTCGTCTGGAGCGACACGTTACACTCGCAAGCGAACTGCCACCTTAAATAAATCTAATGTTCAGTTTTCCCCTAAGCCTATTATTGTGTGTGTCGTATTCCTTGCCACCAACGGACATAAATTATGGCAAAACCAAGACGCGTAACGCGAACGTCTATACCCTGACTGAAGGGGTTATAACCGTTTCATCTTCGGAGGGTGGTTTTCTTTCATTTTCATAGATGCCCACTTTTTTCAATGCTTCATTGCTCTAAGTCTATCCGGACAACGATAACTATACAACTGAGCCCCTGACACATCTGCGAAGAGCGTTTTGTTGCTACGTCGACTGCAGCCATGTGTCAAAATAAAAATGAGTGACCACAGTGCGATCGGCACGGGTGTACAATAGCTACAGCGCTGCAGTGTGTTCGAGGAAACAAAGAAGGTCGTCTCACAGGGTTTTAGATTTCGAGGCAGCATTTAGTCATTTATAGCTTATGTTGTCCGCATCAAATCTCTTCAATTGCTGTTGAAAAAAAACTTGTTCTGTTATGTGGTGCCTTTTGCATGTCTTACACGAAACACAGTCTCTCTGCGACGGTCCGTGCAGGGTACTGTTTTCTTTTCTATGATTTGTTGACACAGCGATCACGCTAAGTGCAAACTACCAAGAACCAAGGTTATTTGCTGTGAACCAAGGTTACATGCTGAAGTGCCGTCGATTATGCAGCGTTGAGATCCTGGGCCAAATTCACAAATATCATCATTTCTAAATGTTCTTTGTCGCTGGCCGGCCAGTTTCGATAATAATATGTCCGGCATCAGGATTGGCTGACGCTTTCTCCTACGAGGGCAATTCTGGCGTAAGAGCTTTTTGTGAATGTGGGCCCTATTCCTTGTACCGAGTGTACCACAGGACGATTGCAACTACCTCGCGCCGTCATTCAGGCTATAGCAAGTTCACTTGTACCTTGCATTTTTCAGGGAAATACAACATATAGGCGGGTACTGGGGCCTTAAACTAAAGTAAATTATGATGATAATGAAGATAATTATGACACTTACCCTTGTCGCTATGACTACTAGCATCGGTAAACGTCAGTCGCCTTTAGCTCTCTTGAGTTTCTAAGTTATATTCCCAATAAGAAAACTTCTGAATAGTAAGGCTTATGCAAATGCTATGAACTCGGCTCTGTGCTAACATGTTCATACACTTATATTTTCCGCGATTACAAGTCAGAGTGCCTTCGTGGCCCCTCCGTGCATGTCCCCAGCACATGAGCCCATACGTTTTGATGTCATTTTGCAACAAAATATTTATCATCTAAGGGTGGCACCAACTTTTTCGCCTCTCAGCCTATTGGCAAATCCAGAATCCGTTACTTGTGCTGGCAACTCTGTTTAAATAAATAAAGATCACCACGGCATCCAGGATCACGGCGGATCTTTCACTTGTGCTGTGTTCAAGTTTGTCGCTTGTGGCGTAGAATCGAGGTGTTTTGTCAAAGCCGAAAGGGTCCTTGCTGCCGATTACTTTTCTGCATCGATCTCAAAGATTTCAGCCACAAAATTGCGGAAATCGTTGCGCTGTGCTTGCAAACGTCCGGCCTGACTAGCAAACCGTATCAGACTTCTACAGCTAAGCTGTATTGGCTAGCCGATTCGTCCGTCTGTTTGCTTGTCGTTGTACGCCTAAAACTCATCCGGCGCAATCTCATGTGCATGCGCGAGAAATAAAAAAGAGAGAGAGACGCGCCATTGGCTGCGTCAGTAGCGACGTCGTCGCTCTCCGTCGCAGAATGAGCCGAGCGCGCGTGCAGCAGTTTCTCTCCGGCTCCGAAATGGGTAGGGCATGCGTCATACGTACTCCTGAGGAGCAGGCAGCGTTCGATCAGCAACGCCGCGAGCAGAACCAGGGAAAGAGCTCGTCTACGCCATGCCGATGCTGCAGCCCGGGCACAAGAACAGGCTTGTGCACCCAAGCGTAAGCAAAAACTGTGTACCGAGGAGCTGGCTGCCTACCAAGCCGTCGTTTAATGAACCGTCGAGATTAAACCAGTGATAAACACCGGGGCCACACGTTTCAGCTTCGCTTGTTAACCATCTGGACGGAGTTCTTGGGCGGTGATTTTTAATCCTATTTAGCTGCGGCCGTGAAACTTAACCCGAAGTTATCCCCTCCCCCCCAGAATGCTAAGGGGCCTCTCATATAGAATAATTTATTTGAACGCAGATAAACAGCCTGCCGCCAACATTAACGAAAACTTAAGCGTTTCTTGTGCGTCCTTTGGAGTATGCTATATTTAATTCAAATCGGCCCAGCGGTACCGCACGGCGTTGCATATTATGTGCCCGTAAGAAAAGCTGAGTTCTGCTGTTCCCCCGTTCGCTCCGAATTTCAGATGCTTGTCCCCCGTTCGCTCCGTCACAGATTGCTTGTTTGTGTTTGGCTTGTGTCTATGTAAGGACGCTGAAATTGCTCTCCGGGTCTCCCATTTTCGCTGAATAAGAGATTTCAATGGAAAGCGGGTATGCGAAATACTGGAAGTAGGCTTTTTCACACTGTTAAATTGCCCTACGTAAGATGGCCGACGTCCCGCTCACAGTACTGTTGAGTCTAGGATATGTGTACGAGCAGCTAGGATTCGGTAAGGAAGAGACTGTAGCAAAAACAGCGACAGCGGCAACGCGTGCGCTTGTGCTTCGTTTTCACTTCTATGACGACTTGCGCCATCTTGCGTTGGTCGAACGTGATGCGTGGAATAGCGCGCTTGCAGAATATCGCATATGCTCTATTGCCCACCCTCCTATAGGGTAACTGAACTTTTCTCATAGGGCCCCATGAAAAAAAAAAATTTCAGAGTATTTCCACTATGGGAAGATGGAAGACCAGCGAAGCGGTATTGCTTAATAGGTATATTAAGTTCTACGCGGTGGTTATGCTATATTGGTTGAAAAAAGGCACAAACACTTAACTTCGTTGTTTGTTTCGTCTTTTTCTTCTACTCCTTTGTTTTTATTAATTTTTTATTAGAGGTGACCCAGGATATTGAACAAAAAATTGGAGGACGCTTAAGCTTCGCCTTCAAGAGTGGAACGCGAAAGCGTTCCCGTCGACCCGCCAAGGGGTGTAAGACAATGGGCTACGGCGCAGCGACTACGCAGCCCGCATCGGACGCGGTGAGCGTCGAGCAACGCAGCGTTCGGCGCGACAACGAAATGTGCGCCTGAGCAAGCGACGCACGCCTGAGCCTCAACACCGCGTTCACTAGAGGCGCTTTTGTACCGCTTTGAAGCATCGAACTCGTGGCTCAGTGGTAACATCTCCGTCTCACACTCCGGAGACCCTGGTTCGATTCCCACCCAGCCCATCTTGGAAGTTGCTTTTTATTTACGAAGTGCCTGCCGTGATTTATCGCTCACGGCCAACGCCGCGGACGCCGACGCCGACACCGACGCCGACGACACCGGCTTTTCTGCGACACGAGCTCCTTAACGCTATCGCGTTAAAATACGAACATAACTGTGCTAATTTGTGGTCATAGTGGCGATATAGGTACGCACACACATCCGCTTACCACCTTCGTTGTCACGAAAGACATTGAATGGCTCATACCCCCTTAAAGGGACACTGAAGGCAAATATTATATTTAAGTCAAGCTAAGTTGATAGACCGTCTCCAGTGCAAGAGGACCGTGATTCACATCCCGGTGCCGCGCAATTCTCCACCGGAAAATACAAAAAAAAAACGTGTGTTGAGAAAATTGCACAAACAGGCCTGGAGTGCGGCCTGATCCCGGTGACCAGAACCGGTAACGCACTCTCTCACCAGAGCAGGATTGGCCACCCTGGTGCAGTACTTGGCCACAACCTCCTATATGAATACAACAATCAAACCCCGGCCCTCAGTCCCCAGCAGCCGCGAAGCAACTGACCACGGCGGCGGTCAGATCTGTAACGCTGCAGAGGGTGCTAAAAATACCTGGCTCCGGACAGGCCGCCATTGGAATCTGAACCTGGCAACGTTTAACGTTAGAACGCTATCTAGTGAGGCGAGTCTAGCAGTGTTATTGGAGGAATTAGAGGGTAGTAAATGGGATATAATAGGGCTCAGTGAGGTTAGGAGGACAAAAGAAGCATATACAGTGCTAAAAAGCGGGCATGTACTGTGTTACCGGGGCTTAGCGGAGAGACGAGAACTAGGAGTCGGATTCCTGATTAATAAGGAAATAGCTGGTAACATACAGGAATTCTATAGCATTAACGAGAGGGTGGCAGGTCTTGTTGTGAAACTTAATAAGAGGTACAAATTGAAGGTGGTACAAGTCTATGCCCCTACATGCAGTCATGATGACCAGGAAGTCGAAAGCTTTTATGAAGACGTGGAATCGGCGATGGGTAAAGTCAAAACAAAATACACTATACTGATGGGCGACTTCAATGCCAGGGTAGGCAAGAAGCAGGCTGGAGACAAGTCAGTGGGGGAATATGGCATAGGCTCTAGGAATAGCAGAGGAGAATTATTAGTAGATTTTGCAGAACAGAATAATATGCGGATAATGAACACCTTTTTCCGCAAGCGGGTTAGTCGAAAGTGGACATGGAGGAGCCCGAATGGTGAGACTAGAAATGAAATCGACTTCATACTCTGCGCGAACCCTGGCACCATACAAGATGTAGACGTGCTCGGCAAGGTACGCTGCAGTGACCATAGGATGGTAAGAACTCGAATTAGCCTAGACTTGAGGAGGGAACGGAAGAAACTGGTACACAAGAAGCCAATCAATGAGTTAGCGGTAAGAGGGAAACTAGAGGAATTCCGGATCAAGCTACAGAACAGGTATTCGGCTTTAACTCAGTAAGAGGACCTTAGTGTTGAAGCAATGAACGACTATCTCATGGGAACCATTAAGGAGTGCGCAATAGAAGTCGGTGGTAACTCCGTTAGACAGGAAACCAGTAAGCTATCGCAGGAGACGAAAGATCTGATCAAGAAACACCAATGTATGAAAGCCTCTAACCCTACAGCTAGAATAGAACTGGCAGAACTTTCTAAGTTAATCAACAAGCGTAAGACAGCAGACATCAGGAACTATAATATGGATAGAATTGAACAGGCTCTCAGGAACGGAGGAAGCCTAAAAACAGTGAAGAAGAAACTAGGAATAGGCAAGAATCAGATGTGTGCGTTAAGAGACAAAGCCGGCAATATCGTTACTAATATGGATGAGATAGTTCAAGTGGCTGAGGAGTTCTATAGAGATTTATACAGTACCAGTGGCACCCACGACGATAGTGGAAGAGAGAATAGCCTAGAGGAATTCGAAATCCCACAGGTAACGCCAGAAGAAGTAAAGAAAGCCTTAGCAGCTATGCAAAGGGGGATGGCAGATGGAAACTGGCCACCCTGTATACGCAATGCCTCATAACCTCGAGCGTACCGGAATCTTGGAAGAACGCTAACATAATCCTAATCCATAAGAAAGGGGACGCCAAAGACTTGAAAAATTACAGACCGATCAGCTTACTGTCCGTTGCCTACAAAGTATTTACTAAGGTAATCGCAAATAGAATCAGGAACACCTTAGACTTCTGTCAACCAAAGGACCAGGCAGGATTCCGTAAAGGCTACTCAACAATAGACCATATTCACACTATCAATCAAGTGATAGAGAAATGTGCAGAATATAACCAACCCTTATATATAGCTTTCATTGATTACGAGAAAGCGTTTGATTCAGTCGAAACCTCAGCAGTCATGGAGGCATTACGGAATCAGGGTGTAGATGAGCCATATGTAAAGATACTGGAAGATATCTATAGCGGCTCCACAGCCACCGTAGTCCTCCACAAAGAAAGCAACAAAATCCCTATAAAGAACGGCGTCAGACAGGGAGATACGATATCTCCAATGCTATTCACAGCATGTTTACAGGAGGTATTCAGAGGTCTGGAGTGGGAAGAATTGGGGATAAAAGTTGATGGAGAATACCTTAGCAACTTGCGATTCGCTGATGATATTGCCTTGCTTAGTAACTCAGGAGACCAATTGCAATGCATGCTCACTGACCTGGAGAGGCAAAGCAGAAGGGTGGGTCTGAAAATTAATCTGCAGAAAACTAAAGTAATGTTTAACAGGCTCGGAAGAGAACAGCAGTTTACGATAGGTAGCGAAGCACTGGAAGGGGTAAGGGAATACATCTACTTAGTGCAGGTAGTGACCACGGATCCGGATCATGAGACTGAAATAACCAGAAGAATAAGAATGGGCTGGGGTGCGTTTGGCAGGCATTCTCAAATCATGAACAGCAGGTTGCCACTATCCCTCAAAAGGAAAGTGTATAACAGCTGTGTGTTACCAGTACTCACATATGGGGCAGAAACCTGGAGGCTTACGAAAAGGGTTCTGCTGAAATTGAGGACGACGCAACGAGCTATGGAAAGAAGAATGATGGGTGTGACGTTAAGGGATAAGAAAAGAGCAGATTGGGTGAGGCAACAAACGCGGGTAAACGACATCTTAGTTGAAATCAAGAAAAAGAAATGGGCATGGGCCGGACATGTAATGAGGAGGGAAGATAACCGATGGTCACTAAGGGTTACGGACTGGATTCCAAGGGAAGGGATGCGTAGCAGGGGGCGGCAGAAAGTTAGGTGGGCGGATGACATTAAGACGTTTGCAGGGACAACATGGCCACAATTACTACATGACCGGGGTAGTTGGAGAAGTATGGGAGAAGCCTTTGCCCTGCAGTGGGCGTAACTAGGCTGATGATGATGATGATGATGAAGTTGATAGACTAGTGCTCGAAAATCGCTAAGGCATCAATGTTATCGCGAACAGAGCCTTAATAATCGAGAAATTCTGGTAAATTCAGGACATGATTAGAGACTCCCCCAGGACATTCAACTACTTGCCCGATTACGAAAGCACTCCTCAGCTAAGTTTTGTCACTCGTACTCAACCACCTGTTGCAGAAAGCATGCTATTCTTGTAATATAAGACGAAATAAAACGCTACTTGTCCAGTTCTATTTCATTCTTAGAAAAAAGAACTCATTGACATTACCCTTGACAACGACGCGTGCGGTCTAAAGGTTTCATTTGCGCTCGACTCTGCGCCGCCCACGCTTTCGCGTTTCAGTAGTTTCGTTATAGCGTAGTGCCGCGCTGCACTCTTATCCAAATGTACACCCTTTGAGGCTTATCTTGCCATACAACAATAATCGATATCTGTCTTGTTCGCATTTCTTTTCTTTAACGTTGCGAGCCCGGTACTTCCAAGTCACAAACGGCATGCGCGTTATTAGCATGACAGAGCATTCTCGACAGGAAAGTAACAAAAACGGAAACGCAAGCAAGACAGGTGGCGATTATCATTGTATGGCAAATTAAGCCCCAAAGGGTGCAAATTTATTTGAGAGTGTGGTTTTGCTGGCTCGCGATACTCGCACAAACTGCAAGTATAGCAGAGAATTCAATTTCCATGTGATGTCGCGGGATGCCCGAACGGTCTACGCCACTTGACCAAAAAGCAGCTGCGACGACGAATCCATTGGTCTGTCTTGGCTTGGTGCCGCCGTCTGTCGGGCGCCGTTTTACTCACCGACAGCAGCAAAGGGCGGTGATGGCGTATGCAACGTCACCACTCCTCCATTGCGTTGCGGGAGATTTCAATTATTAAAAAGGTATTCGGACCCTTCAGATGCAAATTTCTCGTAAACTAAGTCTTTTCTTGGCACGAAAGAAGCGTTGCGAGGTTTCTGGAAAGGTATCCAAACAGTCCACGTCGACTTAGTATTTCCCTTTAGTGCCCCTTTAAGCAACAGCTAGTAACCCGTAAACGCGGCCTCCCCATTACGACGACAGAAGAGGAGTGAAATTCCACGCTAGAATGTTGAGCAACCACAGAGCCAGCTGTGGAAGACGACGATGCTCGAACCATTCCTGATGATGATAATTTTTGCACAACAGAGCCAGCTGTGGAAGAAGACGACGACGACGAACGCGCAAGCAGTGGCACTAGCGCGTTTCCGCGGTTGGCGCCTATAATTTTTATTGATAAATAGCCTTTCAAGCGAGCCGGAGCTTAAAAATGCGGAATGTGTGTGCGTAGGTGGCCCCCGAAACATGCAAGAACTTGTTCGCGGAAATGCTTCACGGCTACAGATGCGATACTGGACTGTTTCCACCTTCATAGGCAACTCCGCACTGTGACTCGTGTTGCAGAATATCTCGAAGTAACCCGCAACTATATAGGCAGTAACGCCTGTCGTGCTTTTAGGAGGTAAATACGGATATTGTTCACGGATAGAACGAGTCTAAGAACTGTTCAGTTACCTAGTTAGTGTGTCTTCGAATAAAAACAAATGAGGGTTCGTTTCTGAGTCGGGGTGCGCCTTTCTCTTTGTAGTTAGCTGATCCATGTCATAAGGTAGTCTGCGTCTTACCACTGGCGCTTGTTCATGCTCCCAGTACGCAGTATTCGAGGTGGTGTCCCGGCTTGGGAACGCAACAGACACCCGCCTCCCGTAGGAATGCTCAAAACGTGGTGAAAGGTGCGAAGTAAATGGCAACCAATCGGACCAAGTTGCGTTTCTTTCAGTAGGTTTCCGAAATTTCACAAGGGTTTTCTTTGGAGCAAGGTAACTTTAATTGTGTAAATGCATGATTTGGAAACGAATCGAACTACTTGTAAAGGAATTTGACTGTGTGCACAGGGTCAAATCGCAAACTAGCGTCGCTATGGCCAGGCCGAATGCTCCAAATCTGGAAAGAACGCTGTTTTCAGTTGCTTCTAAATTTCTTCAGAGCAAATAAACTGACAACTCACCTTGCTGAATGAGAAAATAACATCATCTGCTTACACCACTCAAAACATGCTATCAAAGCGATATGGCGCCTCGCGGCATAACATTTGTCGTGATCAACTTCAATCCTTCCGAGCTATGGTTCTTGCTACCAGTGCCTGCGGACAAAAGTGCATTAGCGAGAATATTTGCGGTACTTAATGCATTAGTAACAGTAATGCTGGACAGAAAACTAAGCTAACCAAACCAAATGAGACTTAATCGTACATCACTAATTCAATTAAGCACCTGCCTAAACAAAGTATACTCCTCGAATTGAAAGGCCAGCTACAAATTTAAAATATATAAATAGAAACCAATGGTCTACTCGCCGGCAGAAAAAAAGTCATCCTGAGGGAAGTGCTTCGAAAACACTCCTATAACGTCAGTAATTTTTTTTTCCAATGCGCAAGTTTGAGATCCATGTCGCTCCCCATTTCTCGTCGTCTGCTACTTTCGGGAAACGATGAAATGGCGATTTGCTGTCTTTCCACTATGATCCACTACAGCAAAATTTTTTCCACATCCATTTTTTTTTTCGAGCTTGTACACGACGGCATCGCGATTATTTCAGAACTACGAGGCAACGTTGCAGCACACGCTGTAATGCGAGAACCTGCGGCTGGACCTAGATCGGCTGGTTCTCGGTGCGGCCGCTAGGGGGCGAGCATTCAGTTGGAGTCACGAATACAGCTACCAACTTCGCGTCTGTTGGTCACATCTATTTGAACCCATGCGTATTTGGTGCCTTTTAATCATGGTGTAAATTGATGTCAATTGTGTTGCCGTTTTCGCCGCCTACCACATGCAGGCCGTGCAGAAACGCGGTTTTGCAGTGTTGGCTGCGCGCAAAAGGTCCAGTGGAATCACTACAGCCAGCGCAGCAGCGGATCAGTTGCGCGACTGGTGGCAAGGAACCCCTGAGGTTAGTGCTTTGTATAGTCAACAGCAAACACGAAAGGAAATAACTTGGCGATCTCATACCAGACTTTTAAAGCTCTAGCACTTCATTTTGCCGAATTATCGGATGAACGGACTTCAATCCGACGTTTATTTGGTTAATCGCTTCAGGTTTCTTCTAAGGAAAATTCACCTGAGATCCAAGTCCGATTTCTGTTTTCTAACGAACGTTAGACAGAGTTTGGGTTTCTTGTGAGAAAAATTCAGCTGCAATTTAACTACAATTTCTCTGTCCAAATGCATGTGACAAGGAGTGTGGGTTTCTAGTGACAAAAGTTCATCTGCCATGCAACTTCAACTTCTTTGTTCAAGCGTATATCAGACACTCCTTGGGGAAAATCACAGAACCAAGTTAGTGAAATTTGTCGCGTTTAAAAGAACGTGTTATTTATTTTGCCGATGATTGGAGAAAGATTGCCAAAATCGGCAACTTGGAAAAAAAATTACACAACCGATTTTATCGCTACAACTCCAAACAAAAACAGTTCATACAAATCTTTAAACAGTGTCAGCCAGGTGGCCCCACGTTGGGCGCCAAAATATGGGCTGAGCGCAATGGCTGGCTATAAATAGAATTGGTAAACAAAGAATAACGTCAAAGTACGAGTCCAGAAATTAATCGTTTGGGGACTTATCGTATGCGGAAACAGGCTGAGCCCGCCTCTGTTGGCCTCACAACAACAACAACAAAGAACGAAATAAAGGAGCTTATAGACATGAACAGGCGTAAACCTCGTGCTGTAATATCAACAACTTGCTTTGTTAGTGCTGTCGGTAGTGTGCAATAGAGCCGCAATTTCCTTCATTTGTCAATGTATTTTTCTGCTCAAGCTTTCTGATACAGTTCTTCAGCAAAGACAAGTTGAAGCCGGACTTAAATATGTGCTTTTCTCCTTACACATTTGGTAATTTGCGCTCTCCAATTACGACGCATAGTTGTAATCGCTACTTCTTTTTCTGGATCACTGGTTGCGGCAGTTTTAATGCACCCGTCGCTGTTAATCAATAGATATGGCTCTCTGCTGTTAAACACGTCTCTATCGATTCGATTTGCTGCCACAGGGGTTCTTTTTGATGGAGGCGGAATGCGATAATGCTCGTCTACGTGGATTGGCTGCAATCAAACCAAACAATCCACGGGCTTCTACTATGCCTCCCGTCAATATTCACTCTGCCACTTTTGATACCTTGTACCCCATTAAATACCAAAAAATACAGTTTGACTTTATGAATAAGTAGCGATTGTCTCCAAGTTTATCAGATCTTCGCTATGATGCGCAATAAATATCGCAGCTTAATTGTTCACGCTTGTTATAGACATCTCGTTCCTATTATCGCCGTTCCAAGTTACTGAAACAAGCGCACCAAATTCAGCTGTCCTAAGTCTAAGTAAGCAAATCGAGGATGCCTACGCACGAAAGAAAAGAGAAGAATAAACGAGGGGCTCGATTTTTAATTAGATGCAATCACTTTAAGCCAAGGAACAATGAAGCCCAAGAAAAGCATATGGCAACTTAAATATGGCAACTTAAATATGGCAACTTAAATGCGGTGTTTAACTGCAACTTAGAATTGATAAGGTGACGGAAATGAAAGCGAATAAAAAAAGCTACTTACTGCATGGTGTGAACCGAACACACAACTCCCGCGTACAGCGGCAAGTAGTCTTTCTCGCCAACTTTCATTTTCCTGATCGTTCCAACATCAATAAAAGCACTGCTAATTTGCCATAACCTGTCCTTGGCATCATTGTCCATTGG
The DNA here is from genome assembly GCF_050947875.1 of Dermacentor variabilis. Lineage (NCBI taxonomy): Eukaryota > Metazoa > Arthropoda > Arachnida > Ixodida > Ixodidae > Dermacentor > Dermacentor variabilis. The sequence continues at coordinate 73,898,129 of NC_134574.1, read as the reverse complement.
CTTCACATGCTTCTGTAAAGAAGGCTGTTCCTGAAACGGGAGAAGCGGGCAACCCGCGTCTTTGCAGGGCGAGTGGGTGTCCATGGCGGTGATGAGCGACGGCTCGTACGGTGCGCCAGCCGGAGTGGTCTTCAGCTTCCCAGTTAGGATCGATGCTCACCGTCGCTGGCACATCGTGGGCGGGCTAGTGCTGTCGGACTTTGCCCAGAAAAGGATTCAAGCCTCGGGCAAGGAGCTCGTCGCGGAACGAAACGACGCTCTAGCTATCTGCAAGGACTGAGGGCCGAGCACCCATGCATACGTATATATAGCACGGTCTGAAAGCTCATCGTTTGCTTCTATCCTCAGGTCTCGCCACCAGCCGCTTTATCTACTATAAAGTATAAGAGGCTTTTGTTTAATCTATCTCTGTCCGTGGATTCCTGAGTTAAGGCGCGCACTGTGGCACCGACAGCCATGCCGCAGAAGTTTGCTAAAAGCACTGTATATAGTTATAGAGCACAAATGTACTCTAGTGTGTAAAGCTGACAGGCCATTACACTTTTTATTATTGTGATAGCAATCATAAGGACACTCCAGGCGAATTTCCGCCATCGGAGTCGCCGTGATGTCCCGCATAACGTCCAAGTGCGATAACATCGGGACCCCGCACCGTAGGCAGCGGGTGAGGGTGATAGCGTTCGACAATGTGCCGAGGATGATCACTCAATCTCACGCGCGCAAGGGAGGAAGCGCGCCGCGTTCCATCACGTGCAAGGCACCAGGGACGGGGCCTTCTACTCCGGCGGCGGCGGCATATGGCATGGTGGCCGCGCGTGCCCTATTTTAACGCGACAGCGTTAAGGAGCTCGTGTCGCAGAAAAGCCGGTGTCGTCGGCGTCGGTGTCGGCGGCGTTGGCCGTGAGCGATAAATCCCAGCAGGCACTTCATGAATAAAAAACAACTTGCAAGATGGGCTGGGTGGGAATCGAACCAGGGTCTCCGGAGTGTGAGACGGAGACGTTACCACTGAGCCACGAGTTTTTTTTTCTTTATTTCCTCGTTACAGAAATGCCATGCGAATACATTGTGAAAAAGAGAATCAGTTTAGCTTATGCGGACTCTCTGAAATTAAAATCCCTTGAATTTAGCCAACTCATCGAACAGCGGCAACCAATCGGGCGGTTCTTTCTGGGCTTTGTACACTTCACGCATGTAGACGACACTTTCAATAAAGTTTTCTCGCACAGAATGGGCATCCACATCAGCATGACATACCGACATTATTGTGGACCATATACTATGGAGGTTCAGCAGCATAATAAGGTCATATGGAATATCGTTATTGCCTGTGTCTAAGTATCTGATACCACGTGGGGTTATTGGTAATGCTTTCTTTAATGTTCGTTGTAAGATGTCCCAATGAAAAAAGGGATCCCAACAATCAATAATGACGTGATCGACAGTCTCTGGTTTTTTACACATTATACAATCTGGTCCACGGCACATATATTCCCTTGTCGGCCAGCCAAGTCATTACAGGCAAGGTATTTGTGTGGAGTTTGAAGAAGAATGATTTTACCAATGGTTTCACAGGCATTCTTTTGACCCTTTTGAGGACATCATCGCCTGAACCTCCATAGTATGCTAAACATTGGAACTGGCATTAATGAGTCTATCATATCATGGTACAATTTCTTTCTTTTGACACGGAACTTAAATATTCTAGCGAGAATCGAACACTAAGCATACGGAAAGATAACACTACTTCCTGAAGGAAACCTTTCACTGGAGGGGATTCAACATTCGAACACGAAACAAGGAAGTCAGGTAACAGATTACCTAATCGCACTTGTGTCATGGTGCGCAAAAATGGATCACTGTGGTTCCGCAAGAACATAAACCGCGATACAATCTGGCGTAGAAATAGGTGTGACAGTCCAAGACCACCGCTGCGAACTGATCTGAACAGATCAGAGCGGCCGCAGCGTTCCCAAGTTGAGTTCCAAATGAACACAGCGAACACTCGATGCAGTTTCTGTACATTCACTCGCGACATAAATAGCGCTTGTAGTATGTACCATATTTTTGCAACCAGAAAAATGTTGCACACAGTGGAGCGCGCGAACATTGAGAGATTGCGCCCTTGCCATGCCAGCGCTTTTTCCTTCGCTGTCTGTGTTTCCTGTTCCCAGAACTGCTTACTGTCTTTGTAATGTTCAAGCGGCACGCCAAGATATTTCACAGGCATGGTCACCCACTGTATGTTTGCGAAACTGCGTGGTTTGCTTTGCCACGCGCCATGCCAAAACCCGATGCACTTATCCCAGTTTATGGCACTACCTGTTTTTTCACAATAAGTTTTCGCCAGAGTTACCACTTCGCTGACACTGTCATAGTCATCGCAAAACACTGCTAGATCGTCTGCGTAGGAAAGCACTTTCACCTCACTCTGCTGTAATTTGAAACCTCTTATTTTCTCGTTCTCTTTAATGGCTAAGCAAAAAGGCTCCAGGTATATTGCGAAAAGCAATGACGAAATTGGGCACCCCTGTTTCAGAGATGAGCAGACATTGACACTTCTCGTGAGACTCTTGTTAATAATCAGCCGTGTGCTGCAGTCTGTGTACACCATTTTTAAGCCATCTATAATCACTGATCCTATGTTCGTGTATTCTAAAATCTCGAAGAGAATATCATGAGCCACACGGTCAAATGCCTTCTCCAGGTCTAGCTGCAACATTGCAACTTTACCCTCGAAAGCATCGACGCATTCTAGAATGCTCCTGGCGACGTGTACATGGGTAGTTATTGTGCGCCATTTAATCCCACACGTTTGGTGGGTTCCAACTAAAAGTTTTATTACGCTCTGTAACCTTTTCGCCAGTATTTTCATAAAAAATTTATAGTCAGTGTTCGCAAGGCTAACCAGTGCTTCAAAGCGGTACAAAAGCGCCTCTAGTGAACGCGGTGTTGCCTTACAAACAAGCTGTTTCTAAGGCTCAGGCGTGCGTCGCTTGCTCAGGCGCACATTTCGTTGTCGCACCGAACGCTGCGTTGCTCGACGCTCACCGCGTCCGATGCGGGGCGCGTAGTCGCTGCGCCGTAGCCCATTGTCTTACACCCCTTGGCGGGTCGACGGGAACGCTGTCGCGTTCCACTCTTGAAGGCGAAGCTTAAGCGTCCTCCAATTTTTTGAAAGCAATCTGCGAGAGGCACAGAGTGCGCTGAGTGCCTATAGCTTAGTGTACGCTGTGTTCTCGCCGCTTAGCTCGCGTTGAAGCGAGAGGCAGCACAAAGGTCAAGTCGCTCGCTGCTGCTGCCGCGCTTCTTAACGCCAGCATTTCTGACAGCGAGTTTCCGCGGTCATCGAGGGAGATGTGTTCATGTTTTCTAGTGCGCGTATGGCACCTTGCTTGTTAATTTAGTTAGTAAGCGAGTGTTTACAAATTTATAGAGCCTATAAAACCACTGTTTTCACTTCGTACTGTTGAATAATAATTTTAATCGCAATCGATGCTTCGCCTTTCGGGAGAAACTGCGACTTCTTTAACTGCATTTCTTTTCCGTATCAATCATGTGAGCACTCCAGGCGAATTCCCACCGTCGGCGTTGGGGTCGCCATGGTTCCGTATAGGTTCCGTATAGAGTCCAAGTGCGATAAGATCGCTGCCGCGTGCCTTATGCAGTAGGTGCGAGGGAAAGCGCGTGAGGGGGAGCCGAGAAGGGTGTAGCTTGATGCGGCAGCGTCTCCTCGCCTGCGCACAGAAGGAAGGCGTGGAGGATGCACGCCCACTTTTCGCGCGCACAAGGAGAGGCGAGGGGGCAAGGTGGCGCACGTCTCCGCTTCTACGCCAGCCACGGCTGCGCGTCCTATCTTGGAGGTAATCTGCAGTGGCTTCGAAGGCTAGTCGACTAGATATAGTTGATGCCTTCGGGTACGCTGCGTTTTGGCGCACCAAGTTTGCGTTGAAACGAGAGGCAGCGCCAAGGCGAATCCGCTTGCCGCTGCTGCCGCTCTTCTTCACGTTACGCCAGCGTTCCGACAGCGAGTCTCCTCTGTCATCGAGGGAGATGTATTCGTGCTTTCCCGTGCGCGCGTGACACCGTCCTTCTTAATTTAGTCAGTAAGCGAATGTTTGCAACAGTTCATACGGCTAATATCACTACCGACCTTGCGGTGTATAGCTCTCGAATAATTTGCCACAGTAATCAATGCTTTGCCCTAAGGGCGAAATTTCGACTTTTTTCTTTTCACTTCAAGTAGACAGTGATGTTATAGTATTTAACCGTGTTACGTAACACAGAGCTACGCTGCAAGCACAAGACAACGATCGCCTTCATCACCAATTAAAGAATGTGAGGAGTGATATGCCTGGTTTTCAAACAAATTTTTTTACGACCTTAGCGTACTAAACAAAAGAAGAAGTCGTCTAGAAATGTATGATTGCAACAGGAGCACTAATCCTTAACCAAGGCTGCAGATATATCTTAAAGAAAGGTATACCTTTAAAAGGTCGCGCGGCTAAGAGTTGTATGCAGCTGATACAAGGAAAAAGAAACATCACTTTCGCTCATTATTTACCTGTGCAACGTATATGATCACTTTGCGCTCGCAGGACGAGTAAGCTGATAATGCAGTAAACGCTTTACAGCAGCAGAACGCGTCCTGCTGCCGTAAGGCACCAGAAGCACGAGAGGCCCTGCATTTTTTTTCTTTTGCTGCCTCATCCTCAGCAAATCAACCTTGTCCTCACCTCGCCCTCGCATTCACCTCGTAAAGTTTACCCCGCTCCCCCTCTTTTACCCTTAATGCAGGATTTTCCTCTCGCCCTTACTCAACCTCGCCCTCAGATAGCAATAATATCTTGTCCGCATAAACACTTAATTTCTTATTGGTTTCTTACTGCTTTATCAGCTTACTCGTTCAGCGAGCGCAAAGTTATCTTACACGTTGCACTGTTAAATAATTAGCGAAATCGAAGCTCTTTTTCATAAATCAGCTGCGTAAATCCTTAGCCAGGGCTGCTTGCGATAAAGGACAGCCGACTAGCAAGTAAACTATGATGCCATATTAATACGAGTCGGCTATTGATGTTCAACTGCGAAAAAGCTCTATTGCCTTTTGCCAGGAAGCGTGCATTTCTGAACAGTCATATTATAACCATTTCATACTAGAGCTAGCCAGGTATCTCACGTCGCGCACACGTTAGATCTCACTGAAATCTGCAGATCAATACTGCTTTACAGTGACAATAAAAGTGCCATTTGTAACTGTACTGTTGTGATGCCCGAATAACATGCACATATGCACACGTTCCACGCTTTCCGCTCTTTTGAGCCAAAATATCGAGATGAAAAAGCAAGATATACTGGAATGTCTGCCGGCAGCTGCATTGCCAAAATTTTACATCATTCTTTTTTTCAATCCTGTGCTTGTGACGCCTCTGACGTGCGAATATAAATGGAAAATAAAATGCTCACGCAGGAATAACTGGCGCCATGTCTTTCATATTCCTTACTTTATTTATACGAAAATGTGCTGTTTCAAATTAGCGCAACTCTATAACTTTCACGTCATTTAGGTACCCTGCGTGATGCGCGGAGAAAAGACGAGGGAAAAGGCAGCAGTGATTTATTTTTTACGGATGATCAGTAAATTCATGACAGGGATGTTCATAACTTCAATCATTGCAATTTACGCACCCGATGACATTGATTTACTTCAGTAATAGCGTGTATCAATGGGCAAACAAATGTATTTTTGACAAGGCGTATAAACCTGAAGGAAAGCGGGAAGCCGATACAGAAATCACTCCAACAAACTCTAAAGATTTTATAGGATCTGTGAACAATCACGGGTTTGTGAGGAGGTACACAGGGTGTCTTCCAAGTTGACATTTCCAAATTCCCTGATTTTTCCAGGTTTTCCCTGGCTGCCTTTGCACAATTCCATGAGTGATGCAGAACAATGTTTTATGTGAAGACGGCCTGAAACCATATCGCCCGATGCTGTCACTCTCTAATAAGCATATGAAAAAAATTAAAATAAACAATTTAATCCAATTTGAATACTACGGAGTAGTGTTTATGTTATTCAAAAACAGTACAAAAAGGAGGGGTTAAAAAGTGCACAGTAGATAAAATATCTTAAAAAAAATTGCAAATGGAGTCGGACATTCTCAAATACGAATAAAAAGGAAATGCACATAGAAGCAAATATTTTCGAATATGAACTATTTCTATCAACTGATAGCAAGCTCAGTGGTATGAGGCCCGAACATTGTCACGATTGAGGTTCTCTCTCAACAGCCCGTAAGTCAACCTCAACTGTCCTGACATACTCGCAGCCCGGGTACCACGCTTTAGTGCTGTGTTTCATTGCTTTAAAGAGTATATATTGGTTCGGATGAGGGACACCTGCATCTCGGCATCAGCCAACCGTTTGTTTTTTGAGCTCAAGCTCCTTCAAAACGGCGGCAGCAGGCTTCCTTTCCCGTTCATTCCTCAATGCGTAGGTCCTTTCTGTTCTTGTCCTTCCGCCACTCGTTCGCCCCACGGACAATTTGAAGCATCTTCTTGGTCAGTTACGCAGTCCACGTCCGATTTTTCGAACTCCCTAGGAGCCGTGAAAACGTCAGAAAAATCGGCGAGTGGGAAAGAACGAATGCATGTCATTTACTGCCCTTAGGGGCTCAAACCACCACAGGCACATTCGAAAACACTCTGAAGGCCTGTAGGTACACGTATTAGGCATATCGGTGCTCGTACTGTGACAGGAAAGACCGGGTGCACGCGTGTATAATTAAGGAATACATACTGTGTCCCGTGGCAATAGGCCCCTCCCACGCTTGTTATGCTTCACTGGAATACTTTTGCGTATGCTTCACCAAGTCACGCTTCTGTATCGAGGCGAAGCTGACTTTTGGGAACCGGCATTATGCAACGCACCGTGCTTTCAAAGCTTCTAAGCCAATCGCGAGGACCACAAAGAGTCCGTGTCATTGCTGACAGCAGCGAGTTCTTTAAAAAAAAAACACGGCACCCAACTGCAAGAAGCTTCATAGCGAATGTCGAAGCAGTTAGGCCTAACGTTGCCGCAGCGGTGGCTACGGCTGTCAGCGGATCTGTGAGCGAGAGCGCCGGTTCGAGGCGGCGAGGTAATCAATATGGCAATGGTGGTGTCTTTGATTAATGCCGTTTTGGATCTGCGGTCACAGCAAAACGTCCGGTAAATCGGACGTCGAAGAGTTCTTCCGTCTGACAATTTCAGACGTTCTGATACATTGACTCTATGGGGTACGTGGTGGCGGTGCCGTGAAGCCGTCCAAATTATCGGAAATCCGGGAAGTCGGTCGTTGACTGTACACTGGCAACTCCTCCAGCCGACGACAGGGCGTCAAAGACGATTCATTACGATTCCTGTCTGTACTCTAGCCAGCATTACCGCGACTTTCCACCGTTTCAATATAATTACAGCTGATTTGCGCTAATAGAAGCACAAATTCCCTGAGTTTTCCCTGAGTTTTCCCAGACTACTCGAAACCCCGGAGAATTCCCGGTTTTCCCCGTTGGTAGACACCCTGGTACACGTGATACAACAAAACGTGCTTTTCAACTAAAAAAATGCGAGATGCAGCCGCGTCGGGGTGAAGAAAAAGTCGCGTCACTGCAGCAAGGAAAATGTCACTGGCTCCTGACAGCCAAAATCTGCCAACAAGGCCGTCGGCAGACCCTCTGCAGACTGCTGCCGTCGGTGCATTGTGATATGCGCCACTGTCGCAGTGTGCCACTAGCTGTGTGCCGCACTTCAATGACAAAAGAATTATCCAGATCCAACACACACCTTGCAATCTATGTGAAGCGGAACATTAGGGAACCAATCAAGCGCTATAACTTTGGCCATTAGAATTCTGCGTCTTTGATCTAAAGGAAAATGGCACGTGCGAATCTGCATCCTCGTATACCGTGTTACGTAATGTGACACATGCAGCCATCATCTCAAAAAGCTAGTTGCTGTTGGCAATATGGAATTATACATGCAACTGTGCCTTCGTGATTAGAGCATAGGACTGCTGTGCTGGGGAACCGATGTTCGATCCCACCATCGGGCACGTGATTCAGTTTTTTTTTTTTTCAGCTGTGGGATATTTGTCAGGACAGCAGTAGCACCCTGGTGCACCCAGCAGCCACGGTTGCAGCTGTGCGGGAGTTCACAAAGGAAGAAATGCTCTACAATTTATCCGGCGCTGGGCGGAATTAAAGCTGCGTTTCAGGCAATCTTGTCTGAATATACGTACGCTCAGACACGCGCCATGCGCGGACGTGGCCATGGAGGCGCTCGATGGCGCAACGTGTCCAGACTCAGATGCGCGAGAGAAGGGTCCCGGATGCAGACATGCCTCACGCGTACGACGCGTTTCGGCGGCGGAAATACGATGCGTCACCACACTGCTACGATAATGCATATTGATGTTTGCAGAAGCAAAGATATTAGGAGCCTGGTCTCACAGTTCATCAGCCTAGAAAGCAGTTTGAGCGCTTCTTCACTACCTGAAGGCAACAGACTTGAGTGCCCGACTATAGACATCCTACACCTAACTTAGTGCATGTGCAAGTGCGGTATAGACTCATGCTTTCTCTCTCTCTTTCACTCCCCATTTCCCTCCCCACGTGTAGGGCAGCAAACTGGACTCCGTCTGGTTAACCTCCCTGCCTTTCCTTCTTCCCTTCTCTCTCTCTCTCTGTCTCTCTATCTCTCTCTCTCATATTGATGTCGGGATTCATCGTGGGACGGCTTCTGCCCAAATTTGAAGCGCGTTCCTTTAGTGTTATGGCGAATTGCTCATATTCAGACATCGTGATCGAAGTACGTCTCTACAAGATATCTTAAAAGCACAGCAATTAAGGAATCTTCTGTGATATCCTTTAACATAAATAAAAGCTGCATAGCCGTCTGTAAATTCTTAAGAGGCATGTTTGGAATAACATTGCCAATAACATTCAAAATGGTGCCCTCACTATATGTATTCAAAAAAATGCGCTTAGATAATTTTTTCTAGACAGTTGTTTTTTATTGCCTTTTGAAGTTAATCCTGTGTTTGTTCAAGTTATCACCTAAGAAATTGTGTGTCCTCATTTGTTTGGCTTTGTCATCTAAAAATCTTTTATGTTTGCATGTTTTTCTTCCTACGAATAGTTGCATGCACTTTTGTATATATTTATCAATGAGTTGTCTAATTCTTTCCAGTGTTTCTTTTTCCTCTTTAATGTTTGATTATGCGTTAAAGAGTTATATAATCTAGATCGCTCTTGTAAATGTATATTTATGTATTGGTTTACGTTTTATTATTTTCGTTGGTGCATGCATAATTTTCACTAGATTACTAAATAACAAAGGGTCGCGTTACAGTCTTTGACTGTGGGACCCTTGTTTGTATGCATTTATCCGGCCTTGTATCTTTTAAATGAACTTCAATAAACATTCTGTTTTTTTAGGTTAATGTGCATTTGCCTTGAGAGATTATTAGTAACGTGAATACCTATACGTGCAAGACGACAGACCTAGAAAGAAAAGAGTTCCTAATTTCGTAGGTAAATGTGTTAAAAAGACTAGATATAATATGAAAATCTTTTCATTGTACCTTTACTGATAAGTATTTAACTAGTGATGACACTCTTAAGATACATTAGTCTATTAGCTGAAATGAAAGGGGATAGCGGGGTGTTAGTTGTTTGACGATCAACCACGTGGTCATCAACAAAAGCCTTAACTGGCGATCAAGGACAGCAATTACTCTGCCCGAGCATCTCTTACAATATTACCCCGGCACGTCACCACACGCATTGTGGGGCGTTATAACGTAAAGCTATTCCAAACTTTTCTAATTCTCCAATCAGCCCTCCGCGATTGGTCGAAAACTTTTTTGCACCATCCCCCCTTCGCCTGTCTGTCACGCGACGTCACTAAAACCGCGATAGCTCCCTATCTGATATGACGTGTACACGCTGACTATGCATGATTGGACCTAGCAAAAGAAAAATAGCTATTTCTGATTCGACGCATTTTCGCCATTAGCCCTCGGCTATTGGTCAAAAGTTTTCGGACTGCACCCACTTCACCTGCCTGTTACGCGACGTCAAAAAACCGCGAGAACTCACCGCGTCAAAATGTACGCGTTAAAGATGCATTATTGTGCCTAACAATTTTTTTTTTCTGAACAGCCGCCGGCTGCCCCGTTCCGAAGGGAATAAAAGATGGCTGCCATCGATCGCTCATGCACTGGCTACTCGCACCTGCCGGAGAGCACGGGTTTATTTGCGTACAATAAAACCTTTTACGTGGCCATGTAGCGTTTTAGAGCACTTTCGGCAAGTTTACGACTTCGCTCTGCCAACTCTTCTTAGCTGAGGATCCGTTATAGCGGCATTATTAGCCTTCCGTTGCATACCACCGCGAATTTCGACCAGCCACCGGACCAATCGGACCAATCGGACCAATCGCAGACGCCGGCACTACCCTCTTCATTCGATTATCGATTTTCAGTGCACTGGCTCGGCCCCATCGAATCCCTCTCCACCTGAGCGTGCTCCTCACTTCTTGGCAGCCAATTAGATAAGACAAGCCGCACGGTGTAGGCAATGTTATTCGTTTTTAAAGCAAACAAAAGTGTAGCTTTGTGATTACTTTGACATAAGTAGATTGGTTCGGTTGAAATCTCAGACAGAATCTTGGCCAAGGTTAAATGTATACACGGCCGTTTTTCTGTAGTTGAGTGACATGGACTGGTGTGGCACTTCAAACCGAACTCTTCCAGCAGAAAATAAGTGAACCATTTTTTTTGTCTGGTTTAGAAATGTCCACATTGAAGTCTCCAACGATGATCATGGGGGTAGTGTTATCACGGCTAACACATGCAAAGTGCGTGGTCATGAGCTTCTAGATAGCACACTTGGGTGTGCCTAGAGATATATGCACAGTGGATATCACAATTCCGTCTTTCGCATGTGCGGCACAGACATTTCCCGCAGTCGGCGGGATTGTCGTGTTGGGATGCAAGGATGTGGGAATGTAGCTAGACTTACACATGCAGTAATTACGGTACGTGCCGTACATAAATTTTGTCCTTTGCGCATATGGAAATTCGTCCGCTCGTGAGTCCATGTGCTGGTCACAAACGATTCTAGTATATCCATCGACTTGGAACAATGCATCTTGCTTCTTTCATTTATTGTTATTTGCTATTATTACGGGCGGAGTGCTTGGAGGCTGCGTCGCCTCCGCTGAGGGTCGTCGCGGTATTGCACTACCTCCGGGATCGGCCCACATTTCAACCCACGGACGCAACAAATGTAATAGGGGTTGAGGTGCGCAGTTTCGCTGTAAAACACCGAAACTTGACGTTAATGCTTGGCAGTTTTTGTCTTTAAAGTTATCTTTGCCACAGTATATACGTGTTATGCGGCAAAGTATATTAGGCGGGAAAAGGGTCACTGTTACGGGACATGGGACGTGTTCCTTAATTTGCACACGAGCACGCACCCAGCACCGAGAGAACTAATAGGTTTGTCGGCAGGCCTTCAGGGTTACAGAAACACCCTTGCTCTTTTTGTGTGTTTAAACGTTCTCCTCGACGTTCTAAGCTTATTTTACCGCCTTCCTATTCGTTACGTTTCCGCATACCGATGGTTCTTTTTCCGATTTTCGGTGCACGACGCGTGCGAGCACGTATAATTAAGGAACGCGTACTAGACCCCGTTAACGGTCTCCTATGCGTGCGAGACACGCATGGCGTGCAAAACGAGGTCTTAAATCGCCGCAGCGTCAGAAACGGCTCTGAATAGCTGCCAGTATGCTTATTAGGCGTCTAGGTGCTCGTACTGTGACCGGAGATCACGCCTGCGCGCCTGTATAATTAAGAAACGTGTAAAAGTGGCCCCTTCGCATTCTTGATATGCTTCGCGGCAATAGTTTAGGTATGCTTCCCACATAAGACAGATGTATTGCGGCGAAGATGACAAATAAGGTTTGACTTATTTGGCGATAGCCAATGTTGACATAGCAAAAAAAAAAATAATAATAATAAACGTAAGCTTGGGCTCATAGAACTCTATGGGCGCCAGCCGGTACCTTCGATGGGGGTCGAATTATAAAAAAAAAATTGAATTAACCAGAGCTTAATAAACGGGTCTACTCTATAGCACACTAAATGTCACTTCGCGAGCGAAACTTGTCCTTTTGAATATTCCAGCTTATATTTAATGTGTGCGGTTCGGACCCGATCCTTGAGAAGTACTTGACTGTTACAACTATGTGACGTATAATTACTCAGCACAGCTGGCAGATCACGCTGCAGCCCATTGGTACTTACCACATAATGCAAATGGAATTATATGTTTCGAGACTGTAGAAGTGGATGCCGAGTACATTGGAGGGAACCATACATGTCGAGAAGCTGCAATCTGTGCAAGAGTATTTTTTGTCTAGGTTGATTACTCACAAGTGGCGCTAATCATGAGAAGAAAACTTACAAAAGAATAAAAATGGGTTGGAGTGCCTACTGAAGGCATTACCGAATCCTGACTGAGAGCTTACCACTGTCTTTGCAAAGAAAAGTGTAAAACGATTGCATTCTACCGGTGCTATCGTATGGGAAAGAAACTTGGAGGTTAACACTGAGGTTTGAGAGTAAGTTAAAGGTCCCCTCACCAGGGCCTCATAGAAAATTTTGGTTATACGCTGGAAGTTGTTACGTGTCATCTAGGAAGCGTTCTGCCACAAAAAAAAAAAAAAAAATTCAAATCGGCTCATTAATAGCCGCGATCCCATGATTTCAGGAGGCAAGCTCCTCTGCCAAGCGAGACTCTCTCCACTTGCCCTGTCTAGCCTCCGCAAGCAAAAGTTCTCCCATACGGGACCTCGAGGATCACGTGGCGCATATGCCACGGGCCCCGCCTTCATTTTTTTTTTTCTGCTCGCTTTTTGCGGCGCGGCCCACTTTTGCTCACGGCGTAGCGCGCGAGCTGTTGTGACTCGTTCCGCGCAGCACAAGATTTTGCGCGCTCTGCACGAGGACACCTGACTAGCGGTATACGTCAGTGCTACACAATACTGAGGGAGACACAAGCGGATCACAGAGTATGATCCCGCGCTGGAGCACGGTAGAAAGTGACATAGTTTCGGTGTCTGCACGCGCGACTGCACTACGTGAGAAGCTGACGAAATGGAAGTACATATCCCTTGCTGCGGTGCGAAGTAAAACAAAAACATGGCAGACATTCGGTTTGTGTGTTTTATTATTTCTCTAATCTTTAATTCGTATATTCAAGCAACATGTTACACAAATAACAGATGTTGCCTCAAAGTCATGCGTCACCACGAGCGACGTCACAGCACAAACACATGTACGTAGGCGCACTAGCATGTGTACGTCATCCTCCTGCTTGGAGCGCGGCGGCCGCGAGAAGGGAAAACGACGTTCGGTCCGAAATTTCATATATTTACGCGGAGCGGAGCGATGCAATACTTTGCAGGCACGATCGTTATCGCGCAATGTATGCTCTGCGCTTGTCAGCTCTAATGGCCAGACCTGATGAGGGGTCATTGAAGGACCGCGCAAACTGCGATGGAACGAAAAAAAAAAAAAAAGCCACAGGCCTGCGCGCTATTCGTACCTTGCGAGGAGGCACAATAATGTGTACGGAAGAGTAAATACAGATATCAAGACTATACGCGGCGCACATGTCATCTCCCTTGACTCATGGTATGATAAGATGTTGACAATCATTTATTTGCACCCTCTTTTAAATGAGGCGGCGACAAATAGTCCCCTAGCTTGCTGGAGTTGATCAGGTCCAGCTACATGCAACTGCTGCATGTCTATGCTACACTGCACGCATCTCATATTGAGTGACAATGTGGCACGATGCAATGCAAATGACGATGCTGATTTATGCCCATCTCCTTTGAAATGGGGCAGTGACAAACAGTTAACTAGCCTGTTTGCTTTAATCAGTCATGCCATACGTTTTACATTCCAAGATTTCATATTTAAGATGTAATCGTGAGTGACGCCAAGCCTGTGTGCAGCCAGAGAACTTACGCTGAGAGAGCAGGTGGCAAATCGGAGGGCTGATCGAGCAGTGCAAAGCAACGTTGCACGATTGTGTCAAGGCTATGTTGTTAGAGTCTATGAAATTGGTCACGCAGTGCTCGATCTGGGTTTGGGGCGGCGTGGTAAAATGTGAAGTCTTCAGCATTGTTGATGTAAACGCCAAGAAGCCGCTTGACTCGTGACGGTCTTCGCGGCGAAGTTGCCGGTCGCATTTTCGGCTGACCACACGTGAGGTCGCTCGCGTAGTAGCTGTCATGCCCGATTTTCGACAGCACGCACTTGAGGCTCTCAACACGAACTATTGTCAGGCCTCATTTTCTGCAGCACGCACTAGAGGCTCTACGCCGCAAAGTCTTTTTGGGTCGTTTTCTCAAGCACGAACTAAATGTGTCTTTCAATAGGTGAAGCACCAATAGGGATGGCACACAAAAAGAAATACAGACAGGACAAGGCGCTACTTGCAATTGTTTATTGAAATTACAGGTGGCTGGTAATATAGCCATGAGGAGAGGGGAACAAAAAAAAAGAGGGACACTGAATATGTGAATGCACACAATCTCCCATGACTTACTCGCATACTGTGCAGGGCATTTTAACTGATTTTAAACAGCAAGGAAAAAGCTTAGATTTTACTTTCGAACTAGCCAAGCATAACAGCTTGCAGTTTTTAGATCTTGATATAATTAACCCTTACTGACGAAGGCTCCTGCTGGATGTACCGACCCCATGCCCGCAAAGAATTGTTGCCGTATGAGTCTACGCACTCCAAGACTGTTAAACGAGCAATTGCCACTATGTGACTCGAATCCGCGCTGAAAAAATTGTGCTGTCATAAGGCACAAGCAAGCTTTGACGACCAGATTTTGAAGTTGAGGAAGGCTGGCTTTCATTGCTTGGTTTTAAGCGCAGTTTCGGAGGCGTTATTGAAAACACTGAAGAAAGAAAGAAAAAGAAGTGGAGAAGGTCAAACAGTGGAAAAGAAAGCTAAAGCGGTGGTGATACCATATTCTCATAAAGTAGCGCATAGTCTGAAACACGTCGCCGTGAAATACAAAATTCCTGTGGTTTTTTCCGCACCGCGAAAACTTGCTACATTGTGCCGCCTGTATGGTCCGGATGACTCTAAAAAAGTAGGGTGTTCTATTAAACATATGAACCCCTTCGTTAAGTGTGAAGAAGGGGTAGTATACCACATACCACTGAAGTGTGCAAAAGAGTATATCGGCCAAACAGGCCGATGTATTAATGAACACCTGCGGGAGCATAAGCTTTCATTGAAAAATGGATATGGTTCAAACTTGCTGCTTCATTGCAAGGCCTGCGGGAATGAGGATGAACATGTATGTAAAGCAAGGCTTCATGATACGACAACCATGTATAAAAGTAAAGATTCTGTTGTGCATGAATTGTTGGAGGCCAACGAGATTAAGAAAAGAGGGGACAACTGTGTCAGTACCCAGTCTTTGAATATATACACGAATGAAAGCATGTTTTTAGACAAGTTTTAGATTTAGATTAAGCGTGATTCCCTTTATCTTCAGTGTTCTCGCACGGGCGCATTCACATATTCAGTGTCCCTCTTTTTTCGTTATTCCCATCTCCTCATGGCTATATTATCAGACCTGTGATTTCAATAAACGGTTGCAAGTAGCGCCTTGTCCTGTCTGTATTTCTTCTTGTGTGCCGTCCCTATTGGCGCTTCACCTATTGAAAGCTATGCACCAACTAGCCCCACAACGTGTTTTACTAAATGTGTCTACCTGGCATCGACAGCGACCTGTGGTTGTGCACAGTGGTCTGCTGAGCCCGACGTCGTCTGGTTGCAACCGCTCGCGTAGCTCCACGAGTTCTTTCTTCAGCAGTGGTTGGTACCTTGTGGGGAGACATCATAACATGTTGCGAAGAGGTAACACAGGTAGTGAGACTACGCAGTGCACATCACTTCCCTTGATGCGCGTCATGATATGATGATATGATGCAAGCGGAGACTTGAGGGTCCAAACCACTCAGTCCGCTGCAACAGTTACAAGAACGGACTATTTAATACCGCACGCTAGTCACTTCTTCTTGTTTGCTGCGTTTCTTCTACATGGCAATATGTCTTCGTATCGTCATTTTTATTAGCGCACTACAGACGTGGCATTTCCCTCCATTTCAAATGGTGCACCATCCCAATGTGAAAGCGTGTGCATGCACGAAACATTAAAACGCCAATCACTTGGACAACTATGGCTTTATACGCAAAACAATATGTAACTGCAATGCAAAGTGAGCACGCAGCGCCCCTGTGGCATCGCGTAACTTCTCGCGTGCTAGGAGATCGCTGCGACGGACACCGGTGGCGGACACCATCACCACCGGAAACGGCTATTGGAATGAGCCCACGCTGTAAAAAGTTAGGCGCAACATTAAAAGTCGGGAAGAGAGCAGTGTGGATCAGAGAGCAAACAGTGATAGCATTTATTCCAATTGAGACTAAGAGAAAAAAAAACTCACACATAAACTCCTTTGGAAGTTGTCCGAGTATGCATAAGCATTGTGCCACTTGCTCAACTCCACGCAGTCTACCGTCATTATCAATATGAAACTTGATTCGACCAGCATAAACCCTTATCAATTCTAATCGGTCGTTACCAACCTTATCAAACATGATCCAACCCTTATCAACTCTTCTCTGTCTCTATCAACTAGGATGTCCAGCGAAGCTTTCGCAAAACCACCACAATTGCTGAGGGGGCGGGTATGCCATACTTTATCGATGGTTGGGATGTTCGTTTCGAGCTTGTTCTTTATTGAAACCTATGCTGTTCCGTGTGTTGTATGGGTGATTTCAATGAATGTATGTGGTTCACTTCACTTTGATGAGTGCTTATTGTAGCCTCTGCCTTATTGCATTTTTCACTTGATTACAAGGATATGAACCATTGCATTCGTCTTACGTGACGGACGAACAAATGTCTTGGTGGGTAGGCATAAAAATGCTTATGCATCTAGAAAATGGAGCTGGGAAGGCCATGTAATGCGTAATGTAGATAACTGGCAGACCATAAAAGTCACAGAATGGGTGATAAGGGAAAGAAAGCACAGTAGAGGACGGCAGAAAATTACGCGGTGTGATAAAATTGCGAAATTTGCAGGCGCAAGTTGGAATCAGCAAAACAGGGGTAATTTGAGATGGCTTGGAGCAACCTTCGTCCTGCAGTGGACATAAAAATAGGCTAGTGGTGATGGTAACAATCTATTGCAAATGGCAGTCTGTTTCCTGAAGTCACTTTCGCCGTAATACATGCATGTTACGCAGTGAAGTATACTAACACCGCGAAGATGGTTTTTGTATGTGTGTCCAATGGTACTGCGCAAAAAATTTTCGAGCAAATTTCATTGAAAAAAAAAAAAAAAACAACGGTAGAATCGGGTAATTACCATAATCGGACATTGTGAGCTATTGTTATTGCATGGAAATATTCCAAGGGCAGGCCGAAAATGGGCATTTCTGACTTGCAAATGACATTATGCTGTGTTTAACACATTCACTGTTATCCAAGCTCTGCTGGGACAGTCACTGCCACTAAATAGGTCACTATAGAGGTCTGGCACACGTACACAGACTGGCAAGTTCGAATTATCCCACGAAGGCCGACTTTAGGATAAAAATAACGAAACTTCGGGACGATAGAAACGCACGGGCACCAGCCGGGACCTTCGGCCAGGTTCGAAGGAACAGAAAGATCGAATCAGATGAAATCGAATTAATGGAAGTCTAGTGTACAATGTACACAATTTTCGCACACAACAAATTAACTAAGCCCTAGCAAACAGCACCACACTTAATGACAACATGGCAAGTTAGTGTAGGACCTTCAAGCTGTTGGTGCTGCCTCTAGATCGATGTTGCATTCCTTCTGGCTTATGAAGCACCTTCTGTAGGTAAAAGTTGCTTCATTGGTATTGCAGGAGGTCATTTATTAATATAGTGTAAATTTTTTTCTCTTCAGTGTCCTTTCACCTGTGGAGATGTCGCACACTTCATCCAAACAGATCATGTTTGGAATGAACACAATTCCTGTCAGTAACATTCCAGACACCCCCAAGCAAAGCTTTATTAAAGAAACCAGTGTTTCTATACAGCATTTCATTAAACATGACAAAAGTGATACCCACGTGAGTGCACCTTCAGACAACCCATTCAAATTTCTAAACACTGTACTGTATGCCAGAGAATGCACTGATAAAGTTGAGCTTGCAAAAGCACTTTGTTGTAGAAACCCCATTTTTTGACTGCTGGATGTTGCAACAATATTCAGAGAACCAATTTTTTTTTTGTAGCGAAACGAAATTCCCATAACCTTTCATGACATCGGACAAGCATGTTTCACATCAGTTCATACACCGAACAATAATACTAAAAACAAAATTTGTTGCTTATACATTTGCAGCCCATGCAAGCCATTGCTACTGTACTCGTATGTGGAGCAATACACATTCACTCGTGAACTTTCCATTCTAAGCATACATGTAGTCTAGAGATAAATGACATTGTCACTGCAAACAAAGCACCTGATGTTAGTGAGGCATAATTTACCGCAGCCCGCAGTTAGTACTTTATTATTACTGTATTGGGCAGCCTGAGCTGCCTTCAATTTCTTTCTTAGCTCCGTCTACAGCCATCAGTATCAAGAGTCATGAATAGAAAAAAGGCATTTACACCAATTTTTAATAAAGAATTGCGAGAGTTCTTGGGCAAAAGCCCCAGATTGGCCAAAAGAGATGTTTTATCTGTAGCAACACAGTGACACATTTGTGCAAATATGATGTTTGAGAGAACCATCTTCAATGCGAAAGCGCCTCGTTGGTAACACAGGGTGCTAAGCCAGCTATCTTATGTCCTAAACACTGCGCCTACAGCAATCCATGTGCGCTACTGTTTCACAGGGAAGGAAGGTGTCGTTTACCACTATACCTTTCGCCGCACATTCAGTGAAAGGTCCTTAGGGCCAATTTGCAGCAAACACAAAGCAACGTGCAAACCAACGGGGTAGGCATGTCTTGAGCTTCAATGTTTCAGATTCGAAGTTGCACTTGCGGCGCAAACCTTGCAAGTGACATGGCTGCCTGCATGGTGGAGGCGAGAGCGGCCAGCGAGACCTTGGCTCACTTGAACGTGTCAGGTACTTGCTAGAAATGAAGTCACACCATTGCTACATTACAAACAGGGGCTAGAAGGGGAAAACGGAAGGGGGCCAACCTCTGAAATCTCGCCAATTGCCTCGTTCGGACAATGTGAAAGGAGATGGTTTGCCATTATCGACACGTTCAATTCTAATGCCCTACGATCACCGTGCAAATTTTGGCCACCTCTATTCGTGTTCGGCACTTCAAGCTACCACAGATATTCGTTGCTACCTTTCCACAGTTTACCCTGAAGAAATCTGTGTCACAATGAGTTTTTATGGGGTGCTACAATAAACAAGTGCATAGCCACTGCACTGTACCATGTTGTCTGAGTGCAACAAATACTTCAGGTAGGTGCATTGTAGCTCAGTGAATGTCCATCACCATCTGGTGGCTTAAAAAAAGCCATGGATTACTGACAAGGTTGCCATGATAATTAGAGTGCACTTGCTTCCCACATGATGGGTGCCCTACATTGAGTCTTTCTTGTGCTTTTATTAACACTATACTATGCAGTCACCCACTTCTAATAGAGCTAATTGAGAACTTTTCCATCTTCATTTCTTAAAGATGCATTTGCTTTCGTGCTGACAGCAAGCAGCTGCGAAAGAACCTGGGAGGAACGACCCTATTATGCTTGAGAGAGCGGTGTGGGCGGCAACTGGCAAGATCCAAGGCTGTGGAAGAGAATAGAGGGTGGGGAGAGGGTTGTCAGAGCTTGGCTGCAGACGGGGCGCCCCGTCAATCCTTGCAGACTGCCAGGGCGTCGTTGCGCTCCTCGACCAGCTCCTTGCCCGTGGCCTCAATCTTCTGCCGGGCAAAGTCCGACACGGGCAGTCCGCTAACAATGCGCCAGCGCTTCTGGGCGTCGATCTGGACCGGGTAGCTGAAGACCACCTCGGGTGGCGAGCCGTACGATCCATCGCTCATTACTGCCATGGACACCCATTCACCCTGCAATAGCGCGAGGGCTCCACGTCAGACGCTGCTTCTGTCACTAAAGAAAAAAACTCGCTAACTGCTTCTGTATGATCCTGAAGTTACGTACAGGGCTGGTTCAATTATTTAATTTGTTTGAACTTCTTTTCACCCTTAATAACCATGTGAGGCACCATCCCAAGGGAAAAAAAATTTTGCTAGTTAACTGACGCACAATGAAATTCCTGCCCTTTTGCAGGAAATCACACAAATTTCAGGTTTAAGAAAATGTGGCAAACTTACTGTGTCACAGAAAACACATTATTACAAACCATACAATTCCAATTACTCACAAAATGGCCAAGTGCTGTAGCTCCTGTTTTTATATAATAACTTTAACTGATCTGCTTTACATACCAAAGCTACACCTCAACTTTGCAGAGGGCTCGATATCAGCTCCGAACATCCGGGGTTCTTTGACGTTCACCCAAATCCAACTTCACGAGTGTTCTTGCTTTTAGACAATGTCGGAATTCAGCGACTATGCCGCAATTATGTTAAACTCTTGTTTATACACACTCGGTAATCTAAATGTGCTTTCTAGAGCTTTCTTTTTCTTAAAGGCTTGCGCTTGCAAATGTGCTCGGCAGATGTTTATCAGACTTCAAATTATCAACTTCAGTCACACTTTAGTTGTTCTTTCTGCTCAATTGTGCGCATGGCCCAAAGTAGCCAAACCATGGATGAATCGGCGCAGCGGTTGTTCCGGAGTGCCATCTGGGAGTTCTTCGATTGCGGAGCCAGTGATGCGATGTGCCGCGCGTGCAAGAAAGGGGGAGGCTACACCTGACAGCGAACTTCTTTATTTTTTAAGATATCCGGATGAAACATTCAGGGTACATTCACAGCACTATGATGAACTGCGAAGTTTCATGAAGGTGTGTTTATTAGTTCCAGAGTTATTGATGTCTAACTAGGTGTTTCATGTGCATGTCTGAGGAAGAGCCTGGAGAAATCCCAGGACACCGTATGAAGCTCAAATTCACTGTAATGATCCCTTGATAGATATCCCAGGGGGCTAAAAAGCCCTTTTTTAAAATTTCCCTTCCAAAAAATTTTAACACAACTTTAAATCTGATGTACTAAGTAATGACCACATTCACCAAAAATTAATTGCTTGCTATAAATTAACTGCGCCAGCTTGCAAAAAAAGAAGCTTGTTACACCCTAGCAAAGTCATTCAGGAACTGAATAAAAAAGAAACGGCACACAGATCTGAAGAGCGGTTTGTGAGATATTGCTGTCCTCAGCACCACTAGCGAAAAAAACCATTGTGAGAAAACAGGCCGTGAAAGAAGAACGCATGTATTTTTATTAGAAAGCTTCTGCGGAATAGCTTGAAGTGTCCCTGAGCACTCTTTTTGTTCTACCTTACTTCCACCTATTCTTGGCGCCATTTAGCGTTTTTTTTTTTTCAGGCGTAGTGCAACTTTTTCAAGCGCTCACTGTGTGGCTAGGTGTCCTGGCTGGAGTCCAACAGAGACTGATATTACTTTAGTTGCTTTCAAGCAGCCAGCATTGTAACGCAGCACTGCTTCACGCAGTTCTGTTTCTACGGCAATCAAGGATGCGTGCTGTTCTTTTGGCATCGAGAACCAGAGGATAGAGTCGAATGACTCCGACGCATTCCGAGTCTTCGCTCCCATGCAGCGCTGGAGAAGAGACTCCTGTGAAAGCCAATGGTAAACGGGCAGCACAGCTGCAGCAACGTAGTCTGGAAGGTTGTGCTTGGGTTGTGGCTCAGCCTTTGCCTCTGCAGCTTTACGATTGCACCACGATTCAGCTCCCTCTGGGCAAAGCTCATGGCGAGGGTCGTGACGTGGTTATGTGTTGCCATCACTGCACGCTGCATTGCTGCTATGTCACTACAATTGTTCCTCAGAGCCCAAGCATAATAGTTTGTAAGCTTCTCAATGAGGGGTTTTGTCAACTTCCCCTTCCCACACAGTGGCTTATCGCTCCTTTTCACAATGTTTCGTAGTCCACTTCCTATCCTCTTTTGGACATGATTGAGGCACTCTTCTGTTACAATTGGCACAGATCCGTAAACAGAAGGTACGGCTGTCCCCATCAAACACCAGGTTTGTGTAGCGCAGGCCATGCCTGGATATGGACCGCTTGAAAAGAGTCAGGCCTGCCTCCACCTCCATGCTTCCAGATTTTGCATCTGTGTTCCTCTGGCAGACGTGGTGCTGGTGCCAGCTGTCGTATGCTTCACCTCCAGGTTTGGGCCCTGTTTGGCATCCAAGGCAGTGGTTGGAGAGAATGATGACATCCAAGACGAGACCAGTATGGAAGTCAATTATAAATCCTACTCCAATGCGAGATGTGTGCCCACACTTGTGCCACGTTCCATCGTACACCACGGTGATGTCTTCGCAAAAGCTGGGGTCCATTTGTTTATACACAGTAATCACTGCTGTGGCAGAATTAGCGTAAAACGTATCCAAGGCGTGGGCCTCCGGCTCCCTGAACGTCTCTTTCAAATGCTTTTGAAACGTCTTGTGGTGCAGACCTCTGTAAGAGACGTTCATTGCTGCCCAAAAATCGTTGAGAGTCGTTTAGCCCTTTCCTACAGTCAACGACTGAATTTTCGGACGCCCAAATTTTCGGACATGCCTGATATTTCGGACGTCTTCGCGGCACCGCCACGAGCCCCATAGAATCACTGTATAAGGACATCTGAAGTTTCGGACGCTCGAACCCCCCGCCGTCCAATTTTCCGGACTTTTTGACGGACGGAAGGTCTTTTGGCTCCTCGCGCAGCGCCCTTGCGAAGGAAATCCACTTGCAGCCGAAGCATATCACCGCTTTGAACCACAACTAGCCGAATCTAGCCGTCACACACCGATTTGGTCTGGCCACGCTGGCTATGTTCATCGCCGCACTTCCGCCTCCAGCAGAGTTTCCGGAGCGGCGCCATTTTGTTTGTTTGTTTGCGCAGGCCACGTTTTGGCTAGCGTGGTGTGTGGTTGTGCTGTTGTGTCAAGTGTGCTCTGCGACGCTAGGCCTAGGTGCTTCGACGCTCGTCAGCGAACTCCACTGTTCGCAACTTGAGGATTTCGCTTGCCTTCGATGGCGCCCACTCCGTCTTCGTCGTCCTCACCGATGGCATCGAAGCGCGGAAAGCAGTACCGTCGGACGACGTGATCAACGACCTCCGCTCTGCTGGGGTTTCCATACCCACGGAAATAACTTTTGAACAGTTTGTTGACGCTGACATCGAGCTCGACTTCCGCGCAGAACTGACTGACGAGGAAATAGTCCGTCAGGTTGTGGGGGATTCAGATGACTCCGATGTTGAAAATGAGGAGCCAATGCCTGCACTGCCTACAGCGCCGAGTTGACGCGAGTACTGTTGACTCTCATCGGTGTACAGTGCTGACATGACCCTTGGTCAGATTGAGGCGAATATGATCACGTGCAACCGGAACGCTGTCAAAACAACAATCAACAAGTTCTTCAAGCCACTGCAGCAATAACACCGGCTGCCCGACAATGCACATGTGCATAATAAACCGGCAGTCGGCTGCATACAGAGTTTTTGAACGCTTCTTTTTATAGCCACTTCACTGATGCTGTGGCAGGGTTTCGGAAGCCTGTTACTTCGCCCTTCACCTCTAGATCTGAGAAAAAAAGAAAAAGGGTGCGTTTTTTTGCATGCATTCATTTTTTCGGACTGCCTGAATTTTCGGACGTTTTTACGTTCCTTAGAGGGTCCGAAAAATCGGTCGTTGACTGTATTTGCTTGAGAGCCATTACGGTGCGGACGTTGAGTTCGAAAGCCTGCGAGTCCTTTTTACGGGGTCATGTCCATGACCTCTCAATGGTGCCACAATAAGGGTACAGGACTTTTAGTCACCAGTCCAAGCTTGGTGCTCTCTCGCACAGTCAGACCACCTTCCAAGCAATATTTGCACACTGTACAGCTGAGCAGGCTGCTCCAGGCACACTCAATGTGCCGGATTGCTGATCGGCGACCGCCGATGGCACAGTTCGGCCGCTGCAAGCGTCTATGCAGTCGGCACTCCCAGCAGAATATAGGAAGTTCGATGCTCGTACAAGCCGCATAGCCCGCTTCTGTGCACCGAACATCTGCACTGTCTTGCACTTCGTTGCTGGCATCGTGTGCAAGAATGAAGACCACAGAACTAGCGAAAAAAAAAAAAAAAGAAAGCTGTGAACATAATCTAAAAGATAGCGCTAGGCGATGAGCAGCTCGCAAGCAGACATCTGTAGAGTCGGGCAGACCAAGGGGCAAAAACGAGGCGGGTGCAGCGGGTACGCTTTAGCCCGCGGGATTCGAATGCGCAGCTTCTGGCCAATCAGCACTCCGCGTTGCATCACGGGAAAACGCCAAAAGCGCCTCAACCGCGCCGCTGTCGCCATTTGGCACTGCGGGAAGACAGAGACAAAAAATTTAGGGTCAAAACGACACCAAGATGGCACGGGTAGGTCTCATGAGCCGAGACCGGGACGCGCAAAGTTTGTCTTCATTTGCTGCTGCATAGATTTCGCAGCCTTGCACGCTAAGTACAAAACAGAGTACAGTAAGCTACCGTAAATCTCCCAAGGTTTCTCCAATTCGTATCGCCCTGTGGTCCTGCTTACAGCTACCTCGGACAACCGGGCACTCACCTCAGGGGTGCCCTGCCACCAGTCGCGCACGTGGTCAGCCGCTGCCTTTGCAGCGGACATGGCGCTGGAGAGCTTGCGTGCTGCAATCACTGCTGCACCACGCTTCTGTACAGTCTGCAAAGGAGATGGGCAAACAGTATCTCAGGTGGCAGTAGCAGATGCAGATAGAAGAAGCACTTATTGACATTGTACACTTTAAAAATATTTGACAGGAATTCAACAGGTAGAGATCAACAAGAGATTAACCCCATCGTGCCCACAACACAGCTCTTTGATAATAAACACTCAGTGAGAACTAAAAGAAGTCATGAAGACAAGTGTACTGATCAGCCTGTCTAATGGGCTGATCAATGTTAATCTTGCTATACATTTATTGATAGCTTGGTGACCCGCCGCTGCTGTGAGGCACGGCTATGTGTAGGTATTGATGGATAACTACTACCGTATGTGCTCAACAGGCACATCACATGCGTAAACTACTCATGTGCAGAAGTGTGCCACACAAGACATGCACATGGTTTAACATACAGTGGCATGTATCACTCACGGCCCGATACACATGCTGTTTTGATAGCTGCTGTTGTCCAGCATATCTAGATGAAACCATTACAACTGATTGCAGTGTGGTGACGTCTGCAGACTGCACCAATCAGGCAGTAGTAGTAACCAGAAGAAAAAAAAATCCTGCAATGTCTACTGCTAATGAACACCCGTAAGTGGCATTAGATGAGTGGAAGGCTCACGGGATGATTACTCACACCCGTTGGCCAAGCCCGTGCATGTCTGCACATGACATGCGCTCAGTTGTTCCTGGTTAGCCGATGTGACCACCGCCACTACTTTAAATGCATCATGTAACCATGCAAACAACAAGGGACAAAGAAGGAAACACACAAGATCCGCGCCTGCCTTGTGTGTTTCTTTCTTTGTCCCTTGTTGTTTGCGCGGTTACATGATGCATTCCAATATCGACCACCAACTAGCCCGCCTATCCCTGTTAAATATGCCACTACTTGAAGTTGGCGCTGGCACAAAAAAAAAGAAGTAAGAAATTCTGGCCTTTAAAGGGGTTGGGACACCAAATTTTGAGGCTATAAAAAGTATGTTGTAGGCTGCTTCCGTATACAAGGACACCTACAACGAGGTATTGGGCGCTGCAAACATTTCAAAATAATTTTAATTCAGCTTCAAAAAGTCATTAAAAGCTCCTTCTCGTGGTCGAGACCCATCGCTAGCGCGGCAGTTATGACGTCACAGCGGAGGAACGAACGTCATAGCACACTAGTAAAAAAATGTGACGTATGATGAGTAGCGATGAAATGCCGTTTACGGAGCCAGGAGCCGAGCGACCGAGCATAGCCTCCACTATGACCGAGCTACAGGCATATAGAAATCCTTTCTTAATGCAAAGAAGGAGTAAGGTGTGCAGACACGGACACACGGACACTGTAGTGCAGTTGTCGCAGCAGAGTTCTCTAAATTTACCACAGTTGGGTGTTGTGCTTATATTGCTACGGAGAGTAATCATTAGATACTCATCACAGCTCTGTGCCAATATACACAGCCGGCTGGCCATGAGTTACCCTGCTACAAATCAATGCAACCAAGCAGCTGTCGCAGTTGATCAAGGAAGCACCAGTGGAGCTCAAGTGCCAAGCTATAATGAAGAGGTTAGAAATGTCTGGCTTCGACGCAGACAGGCAGTCGAGACCATGCAATGATTGTGTGAAATAGGCATGTAAACAGAAAAGAAAAAGAAGAAGAAAAAAGTGGGAAACTACCATGAAGACTACGAAATTAGGTCAACGTCATCAGTGCATAGTCTGCATGTGAAGAAAGCTTTGCCTTCACTATCTTTTCCTAACAAAGAAAAGCAAATAGAGGTGCGAAAGAATACACTGTCAGCCTCAAATGATTTTACATTTATCTCTAGTGCTCCTTTAAGGCACATTCAACTGCTGAAATTAGTTGAGAACCTCACGGTAGATATACTGAGGTCTACATTCCTCTAAAAGCAATCTGGTATTGTTTTTATGCCCTATCTGCTGGTTTCAGACTCCTGAGTTTCTGTGGAGGATGATCACAATGCATGGCTAACCACATGACAGCCTGACTGCATGTTGTTCAAACGAATTCTATGCCACCAGGATATAGAAGGCACAAGTGACAGAGGAGGATGACTCACAGTGAGGAATTCGCCCTGGAAGTAGGCTTCGTCCTTGATGGCGTCGGTGACCTTTAAATTCTGGCCATTCAGAGTCACTGAGGCATGGCTCGCATCAGGGAACTGAGTGGATGAGTGGTTGCCCCATATGACGACATTGCGCACGTCCGCGGCTGACACCTTCAACCTCTGGGCAATCTGTGGGGCCAGGAAGAGAGAGCCATTAACATCAAACAGTTATAAGCAGGGGCTCCGGAACTGGATGAGGCCGTGGGGGGCGTGCGGCCCACTGCGCCTTCTTATTTCTGCAAGAAATACGGTGCTGTGGCTATCAGAATCTCTCCGATCTCTCATGTTTCCGGCGACACCAACATGGCGATGATGTGTCAGTGGAAAACTGCGCAATCAATGATGCTACAGTGCCTCCCAAAGCCAGATTATTTTTGAGCTTTCAAGGACAACACACTAAAAATGTGCAATTTTCTCAAATCCTGCTGAGTACCGTATTTACTCGCATAATGATCGCACCCCTGAATTTTGTCGCCAAAATTTGATTTTTTTATTTCCCATGTAACGATCGCACCCTGAACTTGTCGCAGCGATATGTTGTGTGCCAAGTCTAGCTAATGACCGCACTTACCATCTGTCAAATGCTACGCGAATGACTCCTGAAGACATACCAAGCGCTCTGCACGCATCCAACATTCTTAAGAGGAAGCTTTAGCTCGAGTGCTCCTATCTAAATACATGTAAAAGGAGAATTCGTTTTTCTCAACAACCACTGCACCAAATTTGACGAGGTTTGTTGCATTTAAAAGACAAACTTAAAATCTAGTGACTGTTGGTTCCTAATTTTTGAGTTAGATCGTCAATTTTTTATTAAAAATTGGCAAAAATCGAAAATTTTCAAAAAACGAAACTATCAAGTTTACAACTCTGTAACTTAACCACTAAAAATCATAATACAATTCTGTGAATTGCATCTAATAGTACATCTAAAGCGGACAAAATTGATATGTTACACATGAATATAAAAAAATTCAATCATAGGGAAATACAACTTTTGCAAAACCGTTGTAACCAACGTAACAAATTCACGTAAGATGTAAAATGACATATTGAATTTGTCCGCTTTGAATGATCTAATGGATGCCGTTTAAAGAACCGCGATATCAGCTCTTGATGCAGAGCTATGAATTTGTAAACTTTGTGCTTCTATTTTTTTCAAACGGTCAAATATTTGAAAATCGTTTTAAGAAAATTCAAGCCCTAAATCGAAATTCCGCTTTCAACAGTCACTAGAATTTAACTTTCTCTTTCAAATGCAACAAATTTCATCAAAATCGGTCCAGGGGTTATCTCATAAAAATGTTTTTGTGTTTTACATGTATTTGAATAGGCCGCGTCGGAGTTGGGCCCGAGCTAAAGCTTCCTCTTAAGCAGATGCCATATTTCATTCCTTTTATCACTTTCCGCACTTCCATGAAAAAAAAAAAGCTACAACCAAACTTGCCTCGGCTTTATTATTTGTAGGCTTCATAATGGTTTTGGCCTACAACAACGACAAAAAAGGCGCCTTTCGATTCTTCTCTTCTGCACTCGTGGGCACGCAACATATCGTGAGCGGCAACGATAGTGGTCCCGTTTACACTGATACGTTAGAAGTGTACCCTATTCATACGGCAATGCTTGTAACGCAGCTAAGATATTCACCCGCCCTTAGTGGAAACTTGCCATATTAGGATAGCAGTGAAGACAAATGCCCCAGTTTTCACAGCATGCCTGCCATGTGTTCCTATGTCACTGGCAGCTAAGCGCGCCCATCTCTCTTTCTGTCCCCTCAAAGTGGACATGGCTACGTTATTGTTGCAAACTTGCCGTTATTAACAATATCATTCATTACTGATACGGAAGAAACTGTTTCAATGCACGTAATGTACTCACGAGAAGAAAAATAATCGTGCTCAGCGTGTTCGGCTTGCTCCGCCGGCAGCCATATTTGTTTTGCTGTCCCGCACTGACAGTGCCAGCATCTCTATGGCAGCAGCCGCCTGCTTGTCATCGTGCAGCAAATGCGGGATGAAAAAGAATTTTTTTTTTGTGCGTAATCAGGAGTGCAGGAGTGCGTAATCAATGCACTCCTGAATTTGGGTCAATTTTATTGACAAAAAAGTCCGATCATTATGCGAGTAAATACTGTAGTGTTCATAATTCACCCGAAGAAAGGAAGTTCTTAGGATTGCGGGAAGAAAAATTAAAAAATGAAAAATTTCGACCAAGTAGGTCCCTCCGTTGCCACAGCCTGCCTTGATTTACAGATTCTTTTACAATGACACAAATTGTGGGCGATACAAATTTCTTGCGCCATCCCGAAAGATCTGTGTCGAGATTCTACTGTAATTATGCACTGGATTAACAACAACAAATAAACTCTCCAAGTGAAATGAGCAACTCTACCCAACCCCCTCTCACTGGCTTTTGCCCCACTCAAGATGCACTTCCAGAGATCATGGTTAGAAGGGAATCAACACCCTCTTTTGAGTCAGTAGTAAGACAGCACATAAGCTAGATGATACCACAGTGGAAGAAACCAGAGCAGAACACAACGGCATGCAGAAAAACAAGAAATAATATCAGTGGCTTTACATGCCAAAACTACGATCTGATTATGAGGCAAATCGTAATGGAGGACTCCAGGTCAACTCTGACCCCTGGGTTTCTTAATGTGCACCTAATCTAAATGCATGGGGGCTTTTCCATTTTGTCCCTATGGAAATTCGACTACCGAGGCTGGGATCGGATTGGTTCCGACTGGGATCGGAAGCTCAGCAGCAAAAAACAATAACCACCGGGCTACTGCGGCAAGTCAATGGCATGAAAGATTGCAGTCTTTGCAGCACTGTTGCAATCTTGCATGCAGAACTTGTGCCACTGTTAATAGTCAACCACACACAATGCAGAAAACGGTGCATTAAAGGGACACTAAAGGCAAATGCCAAGTCGACGTGGACTGTCTAAATACCGTTTCCAGAAACCTCGAAACGCTTGTTTAGTGTCAAGAAGAGACTTAGTATACGAGAAAATTGCATTTGAAGGGTCCAATACCTTTTTCAAAATTCAAATCTCCCGCCACCCAACCAGGGGAGTGGCGACGTTGCATACGCCATTACCTTCCTTTGCTGCCATCAGTGAGTAAAACGACGCCTGAGAGACAGCGGCACTGAGCCAAGACAGAGCGGCGGATTCGCCTCTTAAGCTACTTTTTGATCAAGTGGCGTAGAGCGTTGGGCCATCCCGCGACATCACATGGAAGTTGAATTCTCTCCTACTTGCAGTTTGTGCGAGTTTCGCGAGCCAGCAAAACCAGCACAGCACTACGTGATCAGGGAAGTACTGAAACGCGCAAGCATGGGCGGCGCAGAGTAGAGTGAAAATGAAACATTTCAACCACACGTGTCATTGTAAACGGTAATTTCAATGAGTTCTCTTTTTTGAGCATGAAATTCAACTGGACAAGTAGCATTTTATTTCATCTTATAATACAATATTAGGATGTTTTTTGCAATGACTAGTCGAGTACTAGTGACAATTTAACTGGGGAGTGCTTTTGTCATCGGGCAAGTGCTTTAATGTCCCGGGGGAGTCTCTAATCATGTCCTGCATTAACCTCAATTTCTCGATTATTAAGGCTCTGTTCACGATAACATTGACGCCTTAGAGATTCTCTAGCACTAATCTATCACTTTAGCTTGACTTTGTATTTGCCTTTAGTGTCCCTTTAAAGCGTTGTCCTGACTGCTCATGTCTTACAACAAGAATAATCGTGCTTGGCCTACAGAAGTAGTGCGCACCTGTCCCTTTGCCCTGTTGTGGTCGAGACGCGTCATGGCCGAGAAGTTCTCCTTGGGAATGGACGGGGCGTACTTGGAGCAGATGAGGGCATTCGTGTTTGCTGGGTTGCCCACCACCAGAATCTGTGCAGGCAAATATAGCAAGAAGATACAGTTAGCCACAGTTACACGCACGGTCTGGTACCACATCAAATGCGAATCGTGACAATCAATCTGCACATAGAGGAAATCCATGAGTAGGAGCAGCTTTGCTTGCTATTTTGAAGATTTACAGTCGGGCGTCGCTATAACGAAGCCTTATCAAACATGAAAACACCTTTGTTTCATCCAAATTGTTATGAGCATGTATTTATTACGTACCAGTGTTGTCAAGAAAAATTTCCCATTTACTTCGTTATACCCAATAATCTTTATATACATGGTCATTACATCAAGGTATGATGGTAAACCTAAAGTCAGCAATATGTTATGAATGAAGAGGAAACATTAAGGGGGGAGGCTACCCTTGAGACCGAGCTTTATTTTTTAGGATATCCGGATGAAACTTTCAGGGTACGATCACACCACTGAGCTATGAGGAACTGCGAAGTTTCACGAAGATGTGTTTATTATTGAGGTCTAACTAGGTGGTTCATGTATATGCCTGAGGAAGAGCCTGGAGAAATGCCAGGACATCGTAGGAAGCTGAAATTCACTGTGATGATCCCTTGATAGATATCCCAGGGGGCTACAGAGCCCTTTTCTTTCATTTCTCCTCCAAAAAATTTTAAGACAACTTTGAATATGATGTAGCCAGTAATGACCACATTCATCAAAAATTAATTGCTTATTATAAATTAAAACTGCACCAGCTTTAAAAAAAAAGGAGCCTGTTACCCCCTGGCAAAGTCATTCAGGAACAGAATAAAAAAACAGCATACAAATCTGAAGAGCAGTTCTTGAGATATCACCTTCCCCAGCACCACTACTAGCAAAAAAATCAATTCCAAGAAAACAGGCCTTAAACATGAACACGCGTTTTTCTATTAGAAACTCCTGCGGAGCTTCTAATTAGCTCTTGCGGCTCCAGGCACACTCAATGTGTCGGATTTTGGACTGGCGACAGCCGACAGCACAGTTCCGCCACTGAAAAGCATCTACGCAGTTGGCACTCGCTGGGCAAGATTGGAAGTTCGATGCTCGTACAAGTAGCATATCGCGCTCCTGCGCACCGAACATCTGCACTGTCTTGGGCTTTGCCGGCATCGCGTGCAGCAAAGAACTAGCGAAAAAAAAAAAAAAAAGAAATCTGGGAAAATAATCTAAAAGATAGCGCAGGGCCATGAGCAGCTTGCAAGCAGGCATCTGTTGAGGCGGACGGAGCAAGGCAATGAACAAGGGGCAACAACGACGAGCGCGGCATCAACAGGAGCCACCGCCGCCCGCGCAGCATCCAATGGCAGACGCACTTTAGCCTGCGGGATTTGAACGCGCTGCTCCGGCCAATCAGCGCTCCGCATCGCATTGTGGGAAAATGCTGATAGCGCCTCAACTGCGCCAACGTTGCCATTTTGCAAGGTGGCAAAACAGAGACAAAGAATTTACGGTCAAAACGACACCAAGATGGCGTGGGCAGACTGAATGGGTCGGGAATGGCGCGCGCGCGAAGTTTGACTTTATTTCGGCATTTTCACGTGTTTTGTGGGCTGTGGTGGCCTCAAAAGTAGCATTTTTTTGGGTACTTTGCGGTCGAATAAGGTGCTGATAATTAGAGAAGAGGTAGTTTATGAGACATACAACCAAAAAATATTGTTTTTAGAAAATAGACTTTTTTGCTAATTTTTGGCTTTCGAGGGCCGCATCCCCCCTTAATTCGACCCTGACGGGACCGACAAAACTGATCCAATTCTTCAACATGTTGAATTAAACAAGAGGTATGAAAAACATCAAAATGAACTGTCCAATTAGTTTGGCAGTATTTGCCCAATTCCATGATGCCCCCAAATCAAATGCTTTCTATGTGTCCAAAGTAGAAAACTAACTAAGTCGAAGGGCAAATCTCCACAAGGCTTCCATTATTTATGGCCCGGCGGGCCATAACTTACGTTGTGTGTTTAGTGTGCTTACGTCAGGAAACATGGGGGGCGCACGTGACGGTTTTCTTCGTCATGGCAACTGGAACAGCAGCTGCGCAGCTCCTCCTCCCCTCTGTCCTTATTCTTATCGCGGAGTTAGTGCAGTCTCAAAATGTGGGCCACGTGCGTAGGTATGTGCCGCTGGGCATGTGGTGCTCACCGACAAACCTCCGATTCCACTGGGTATGCGCATACTTCCAGAAGGCGCGGCATATTCAGAGAAAAGCACAAGAGAGGAGTCCGACTGCAGTATGTGATGCATTTTAACTATTTGCACATTCTGTTAGGCACGGAAGATTAGTTTTGCCCAAATTTTTGGGGGGGCAGCCAGCTATGTGTACGTAATTGAGGATGTCAACAAGGTGACAGCAATCGTAGTAAAGCCACAGAGGTATGGCGAGGAGTGCCCACTTCTTGTATGGTTTCCTACCTTGACAGATTTCTTGGCATACTGGTCAAGGGCACGCCCCTGGCTCTTGAAGATCTTGACGTTGGCGGCAAGCAGGTCCTTGCGCTCCATGCCCTCCTTGCGGGGCATCGAGCCCACCAAGAAGGCGACGTCAATGCCAGCGAAGGCAACCTTCTCATCATCCGTGGCCACCACATCTGCATTCGCAAAAAAAAAAGTTTTATAGAACTTGCTGTCATGTGGGGGACTACTAAAGGTGGCAATAAGTTGTTGAAATCAAAGTCACTGACTTTACGGGTAGGTCTCCAGACACTTGCTACCAGACATTCACAGCTAAGCCAATGTGATTGTGGCAGTGATGGATATGTAGCACACAAAATTTTTCAAATGAGTGTTTGGAGCAGGCAAGTTCATTGTATGCAACAGCAACTGATGACTTTTAAGCAGGTGGTAAACACAGTCGGTATGTCACTTCATAACAAGAAGTGCGCAAAGCCAAAATGCCTAAAAGCCTCATATTTGAACAGCAATAGCTCGTACTATGTGCTTTGGATGAGATGAGAATCAATGGAGCTGTGTACAGCGAAATACTGATAATTCAAAATCTCTGCATTCGAATTGATGAATAGTCCGAAGAGCTGTCATGGTCCCGTCAAAGTCCTATGTATTTGAATAGAGAAAAACTACAGCGAATTCGAACCCCAAAAGCACTGCAATGGTTAGTTCAAACAAAATTTGTCACTCCCATGGACCACTTTTCGGAGGAACATGAACCAAAGACAAAGGTACGATGAGTCGCTAGCTACCGTAATGTCGCATGGCATAAAAATGATGAGGAAAGCACGCACTCCATTTCCATCCCTCTCACAAAAGGAAACAGCCCACTAGCACGCTGCACGCTCAAGCGCCTGCCCCAACGACCCCGTTTCCCCACCCCACACTTCTAGAGCTCGCTCGATCACGTCATCTCCAACACTGGACATGTGAGAAGACGGCGGGCGTCAAGCCACCATCCTTTTCTGCTTGCCCTCTCATGTTATCCTTTGCACCCCTAGAAAACGGTGCACGAGCTGCGATCTGATTGCACTCTAACTTTATATGGAACCTATGCTCTGATCGTCCCGCACTGAAGGAGCAAAGGTAAAGACTTTTTCAATGCGAGCACAGTGACTGTTTTGGTTTGGCATGTTGTACTGTACGATCGATTGGGTGCTATATTTAAAGGGGGCTCTCGTTAGTTCAGACACCGTTTTATTCCAATAAATGTCTGGTCTCCTTGGAATTCAAATTAACAAGATTCTACTGTATTTCTTGCACACACAAACACACACACACACACACACACACACACACACACACACACACACACACACACACACACACACACACACACACACGCATGCACCCACACACACAAATGTAATGTCAGTTTTCATGAAATTAACCCTTTCCATGCAAACTTGTGTTTTGAGAAAACCACAAAAATCTTCTGATCCTAGTGAAATTTCAATGTCAGCAGTCCACTTGTTATTTTACGATGTCTGTTACCTTTTTTTCATATTTTTGAACGACTAATATGCATGACCACAGAAACAGCCTACAGGTAATTTTTTTTTAGGTGCACCAAATTTTTTTAAGATTGTCTATGGCAGACAGCACAGTTCTAACCCTTGATCTACATTACTTGATGAGGCATCCATTACTTCTGCTAAAAATAAAAATGATCAATTGAATAATTAGTGTAATTATGTTCTGGCAATGCTCTACGTTACGCAGCGACAAGGACAACACCAAAGAGCGCTGGGACGCGGCCCTCCGTAGCTCCGAACTAGAACAGACATGGGCAGTCTATTGGCCCCACGATGCGGTCGAGAGGCTAGGCCTTTCGGTCCCAACGTAGGGGCGGCCCGCTTCGGGCTAGGACACTAGCGCGACCTAAAGGGCCTGAATAAAGTTTTTTATATCATAGCATACCATACGTCCCCAGAGGAGAGGCAGGCCACCAGAGGCTCGAAGCCTTCTTTGAAATCGTCAGTGCTGAGCTGAAGCCAGGGTGCCTACCAAGTTGACATTTCCAATTTCCCCGAGTTTTCCAGGTTTTCCCTGAGCGCCTTTGCAAAATTACCTGAGTAATGAAGAACTTTGTTTTATGTGAAGACAGGCTGACACCATGTCGCCCGAAACTCTCACTCTCTAGTAAATGCGAAAAAATAAAAAAAACTTGATCCAGTTTGAATAGAAAGGAGTAGTGTTTATTTTGAGCAAAAAGACAGAAGGGAGGGGTTAGCAAAATGCATAGCAAATAAAATGTCTCGAAAAAATGGTAAAACCCACTGCGAAATGAGTCAAACATTTTCAAATATGAATAAAAACGAGATGCTTACAGAAGCAAATATTTTCGAATATGAGCTGTTTCTATCAACTGATAGCAAGCTCACTGGCACAAGGCCCAAACTTTGTCACAATTGAGATTCTCTCTCAACAGCTCGTAAGTCAACCTCAACTGCCCTGACATACTCTCAGCTCACACACGACGCCTCAGTGTTGCGTTTCACTGCTATAAAAAGTTTATTTTGGTTTGGATGAGGGACACCTGCATCTTGGCAACAGCCAACACAATTTTTTTTTTCTGAGCTCAAGCTCCTTCAAAGAAGCGGCGGCATGCTTCCTTTCCCGTTCATTCCTCAATGTGTAAGTCCTTTCTGTTCTTGTCCTGCTTCCGCTGTGTGTTTGCCCCATGGACCATTTGAAGCATCTTGGTCAGTTGTACAGTCAACGTCCGATTTTTCGGACTCCCTAGGGGCCGCAAAAACGTCAGAAAAATCGGCCAGTTGGAAGAAATGAATGCCTGTCGTTTACTGCAGCTACGGGCTCAAATCGCCACAGGGACATCAGAAAAAAGCGCTGAAGGCCTGCCAGTACAAGTATTAGGCATATCGGTGCTCGTACTGTGAGAGGAGATACCGGGTGCATGCGTGTATAATTAAGGAATACATACTGTGTCTCATGGCAATTGCCCCTTCCCACGCTTGTTATGCTTCACCGACCGCAATACTTTTGTGTATGCTTCACCAAAGAACATTTCTGTTCAGAGGTGAAGCTGACTTTCAGGAACTGCCCCCCCCCCCTATTATGCAACGCACCATACTTTCTGAGCTTCGAAG
The DNA here is from genome assembly GCF_050947875.1 of Dermacentor variabilis. Lineage (NCBI taxonomy): Eukaryota > Metazoa > Arthropoda > Arachnida > Ixodida > Ixodidae > Dermacentor > Dermacentor variabilis. Next base: position 73,861,546 of record NC_134574.1, on the reverse strand, counting down.
CCAATCACGAGGACCAGAAGTCAGTGCCACTGCTGACAGCGACGAATCCTTTCAATGAAAAACACGACATCCAATGGCAAGAAACTTAATGATGAATGTCAAAGCAGCTATGCCTAGTGTTGCCGCAGTGGTGGGTATGGCTGCCAGTGGATCTGTGTGCATAGCACCAGTTCAAGGCGGCAAGGTAATCAAAACTGCAGCGGTGGTGGTTTTAATGCTGTTTCAGACCTGCAGTCATGGCAAAAAGTCAGGAAAATCAGACGGCGAATGGTTCTTGCATCCGAAACTTCACATGTTCATATACGTTGACTCTGTGGGGTACGCGGTGGTGCTGCGAAGCCATCCGAATTATCAAGCGTCCGGAAACTCTTCGTTGACTGTACCCCGGCAACTCTTACAGCCGACGACATGGTGTCAAAGAGGATTCGTTACGATTCTTATCTGTTACTCGAGCCAGCATTACCGCAACTTTCATTCCCTTTCAATAAAATTACGCCTAATTTTCTCTGATAGAAGCACAAATTGCCTGAGTTTTTCCCAAGTATTTCCAGACTATTCAAAATCCCTGAGAATTCTCAGTTTTCCTGGTTGGTAGATACCCTGGAAGTTCTGAACACAGCTCACCCGAGCTGCCCAAGCAGCAAAGGCAAGCAGCAAATCAAACAGAAATGCTAACTCCGTATTTAACATCAAGCTTACTCATGACCTACAGTATTTACCCTAATCTAATGCGCAACTTTTTTCCGATAAAACAGGTCCAAAAGTTGCACGTGTCTTAGAATAGAGTATGACCTTAAATCTGCATTACCATATCGCCATCGGCATTTCAATATGGCCGCCTCGCACTCGCTTCGAGCCTAGCTGCTTCCTCCATGTGCTGCAGTACGTGTGCTTAGGCAATGCTTCCGTTGGCTTAGGTTAGTGCACCGTCCGTCTTCCTATTTTCTGCGTTTGCTCTATCAGCATGGAAGTGCCAATTGCAAAGACGTACAGAGTTCAACACGATGCCGCAACTGAAGGCGATCACGTGTGCAGAGACAAACGGAAATCAGGCCACCCCCCCCCCCCCCCATCACGGGCATTCGGAGTTCCCGAAACTTGCATCCAGCACTGGCACAAACACGAGAGGCGTTTTACTCCGGTGGCTGCTACGTATGACGTGGCCATGTGGCCCCTATCTTGAAAGCAATCTGCGACGGAGACAAGAGTCTACACGTCTAGGCGCACTGCGCCATGTTCTCGTCGCTTCATCTGCATCAAAGCGAGGCCACACAAAGGTTAATTGCCTCGCTCCTGCTACCGCACTCACTCCAGCGTTTTGATAAAGAGTTCCCGCAGTCACTGAGCGAGATGTATTCATGTTTCCTTGTGCGTGCGCGACACCATGCTTAATTTAGCTAGTAAGCGAAAGTTAAGTTTATACGGCTGATAAAACTACTATCCTTACTTTTCGTATAACTGTCTACTAATTTGCTATTGTAATCAATGCTTCACCTTTTGGGCGAAACTGCTACTTTCTTCATTTATCGCAATTTTAGTGCATTGGGAGCAAATCTTCGTTATCTCCACATGAAAGTTTTACTTCTGTATGAAAGAATGAGGTGTGCAGTACTGTAAAGGACTCCTTTTTTAGGTCATGGCAAATGGGTGCGCGTTACAATCGAGCAATTTTTTCTTTCCTTTTTTTGATTGTGGAAAACGGTGTGCGTTACAATCGAGGGTGCATTAGAATCGAGTAGATACGGTAGTTTAAGTGCTCAGACAGCCCACTCGTGCACAAGGTTTGTTTGTGCAATATTGAACCTAGTAATTATAAACCGTGATTTTTATAAATATAAAGTTTTAATTGAAAAGGGCCTGTGTGATCATCATCTTGGCAGTGTAACTATTCCTCTAATCAACTGTGTCACTACCAAACGCACAATCGTACGAAGCTTCAAGGATTACTCAAGATCTAACGATGCCTCTATTGTAGAATACATGGAAAGTTGTCACACAGACATTATTGAAAAGGAGGGAGATGTTGATGCGCTATGGAACAGATTTGCTGAAATGTGCCATCACTGCACAAACCCTTTCGTACTGACCAAATGTAGAAAGATTTCTAAAAAACACCTTGGATTACATGTAAAATTATCCATTGAAAACGTAAATTAATATGACTGAAAAATCCCCGATCCCTGATCCGCTGTTTATCATGGACTTAAAATAAATTTGGTATGCGCTGTACACAAACAAAAGGATTTTCACTTCAAAACAAGCCTACCAAACTTTTTAAATAACCATCCTACTAAGTTCTGGAACTTCCTAAGTGACTGCAAGAGGCAGGTACCGCAGATCTTAGTTATTGGAAAAATAGTTACAGATGTAGAAGTCATTACGGAGCACTAACATTTTTCATAGTGTCTTTGCTAGGATAAGTCTTACACCTGACCACAGAGTGTTTCAATGCCTTATCAAAGAGTGTTTCAACCCACTGATGTTGACTTCATGTCATACTCTGGTGTAGCTTCAATGATTTTGAACTTGAACACAAGATCGTCTTGTGCTACAGACAACATACCTAATGTATTTCTTCGTAGTTATGCAGAAATTATCCCTCATTTTGTCATTGTGCTGTCTCGATGTTCAGCGTTAACTGCAAAACTACCTAGTCATTGGATGAGGGCTTGTGTAGTTCCCATCTTTACATCGTACTACAAAGACAACCATTTACTCTTTAGAAAATTACCATCCTATCTCATTAACATCACCTATTTCTAAAATGCCTGAACACGTAATAGCTAAACGCATTGCGGAATTTCTTAACAAAACTCTATACGAACCAACTTTCAGCATGGCTTTAGAAAGAGTTATTCAACCGTAACTCAAGTCACAGTGGTTCACTCATTTGCAGAAACTCTGGATAAGAATGGTCAAATGGACGCCATGTTCCTTGATTTTAACAAGGCATTTGACAAATTTATTCATCACAACCTAATTACGACACTTAAGGACATTAATCTGCCAGATATATTTATTGCATGGATTAAACACTACTTGACAAATCGTGCCCAATTTGTTTCAGTAGATGGGAACAATTCGAACTTTCTTGCTGTAACATTAGGCATGCCCTAGGGCAGTGTTTTGGGGCCATTGTTGTTTTTTCTTTATATAAATGACACTGTTAGCATAGTACTACCAAGTACTCAAATCAAACTGTTCGCAGATGATTGTGTGCTTTTTCGTCAATTTACTTGTACTAATGATCAACAGAATTTGAATTTAAATCTTCATACCATATTAAGCCGGTGTGATGAACACGTTAGGGCTCTAAACGCACAAAAAACTGTTTATCTTTGTGTAACTCATACAAAAACAACTCTTGATTTCACGTACAACCGAAGTTCAACATCATTACAACAGGTAACCAACTACAAATATCTCGCCGTAATGTTAACTACCGTATTTACTCGCATAATGAACACACTCACGTAATTAACGCAGCCCCCATATTTCCAATCAAGAAGTATGTATCGTTTTTCTCGCATAATGATCGCACCCTGAACTTGCTGCTGTGAAGTAGGAGACACGGTACAATTGGTGTCCAGCGGGTGCGATTATGTCAGACGCTGCATCTACTACTTCTCTTGCGATAGCAATTATGTGGACGCTCCAGCGCATTTTTGCCGTTGCCGTCACCGCACGGTGTAGGTATGAGTGAAAGTGCGCGAGGGAAGCCGATGATCGCGGCTCTATCTCGCGCCATCTTTCATCGTGCAGAAGACCCTGGGGGAGGGGAAGCAACGGCGTTGTACTCTGGCAGCAGCTGTGCATTGCACAATTGTGCCCGAGGGGTGCCGACGATTGCAGCTGTCTTCCACGTCCAAGGGAGGAAAGTGGGAAAGAAACACACTGTCTTCCGTTGCGCACATGGCGCCGGGGGGAAGAGAGGGAGGAGGACATGGCGTTTTGCTCCGGCAGCAACTCCATGGCTGCAGCACACCATATCTTGAACGCCATCTAGATCCGGGGCTGAGTCTATGGCGGCTCATACCTTTGTGCGTGCTGTGTTCTTGCTGCTCACTTTGCATTGAAGCGAATGTTTGCAAGTTTATACGGCCAATAAAACTACTATCCTTACTTCCTGTAGCTCTACACACATTTGCTATCGCAATCGATGTTTCGCATTTCAGGTGAAACTGACTTCTTTAGAGGTGGCTGCGAAAAAAAAAAAAAGATCGCTCAAAATTTTACCCCTAATAATGAATGCATTCTCCAACATTGCGGATATTTTTCGGGGGGAAAAGTGCATTCGTTATGCGAGTAAATACAGTGATGACTTGTTTTGGAACCTACACAGACAACATATGCTCTGCCACCTTCCATAAGTTGTGTTTTCTAAAACATAAGCTTAGAAATTCTCCTTCTAACATTAAGCTACTCAGTTACTTTACATATACAAGACCTAAACTCGAATACTTCTGTGTTGTATGGGACCTCTTCACTAAAGCTAACATAAAAAGACTTGAAGCTGTACGAAGAAAGGCTGTTAGGTTTGTTTATTCTTAATTTAAAATTACAGACTCCTCGTCTGAACTCACGGCTGCGAACACTGAAAAACTTGAACTATAATGAAAAAAGAACCACCTCAACTTTCTTTACATACTTCTTGACTATAAGTTAGCCCTTGACCTGCATGCATATCTATTTCCTCTGTCCACTAGACATACAGAACATCACGCCCATTTTTTAACCCCATATTTTTCTAAAACTAATACTTTTCAGCATACATTTTTTCCTGCATACTATATTAGAATGGAACCGTCTAAGTGACCTTAGTCAATTTTCTGTGACCTACAGCTTTGATACGTACTGTTAATTGGTGTTATGTTTCAATTTTGCGTAATATTTTCCCATGGTATGTACTGTTTATGGATAATACCTACTGTTAATTGGTGTTACATTTCCATTTCGCATAATGTTTTCATATGGTTATCTTATGTTTATGCTGTTATCTTGCCTCCTGTACCTGTCCTGCTTGGAGCGACTCTTCGTCTGCAGTATGAAAAAAATAAAACACCAAACAAATAAATAAATATATAAATGTAATTGCTTACTCGAAATGAAAAAAAAAATTGTCCACTGACACCCCAATCCCGGCATTAAAATAGGCGGCTGTTGTCATGCAGCCACCCGTCTTTGCTCCACCATTTTAAAACCCATAAGATCCCAGACTTGCACTCGCATTTCACCCAACCACAGCGCTGCCAAAATGTTTTTACAGAAGCTGGCACCATCTAGTAGCACAACATGCACATGAAAATATTAAAACGCCAGCCACTTGTCGGTTGCCAAAAGCATGCGGCTCACCCTTCAAGAGGGGGAAGGCACAGTCCACCAGCTCCATGACAACGCCATTGAGGACCCCCATCATCATGGGGATGTCCAGCAAGTGCAGAACCACAGGCTGCAATGTAAGAACAGCAGCCACCGCCATTTGGTGACTTTACCTCGTAACTAGCAAGAATAAACGAGCTATATTTTTATCATTTGTTTTTTTTTGCTTTAAGTTGTCAAGTTCTGCAGAAATATGCAATGTGGAGGAAAAGTCACGAAAGCTAGAGCTGACATCAACACGAGAAAAGCACGTAGCTACAATGAAGCCTGTACGGCAGTGCTTGCTTTAGGGTTAGTCACTGACTGAAGAAAGTAAGCGCAGTGTGAGCAAGATATGCAAGAAAAGCAATGGCACAAGCACACTGCTCATTACTGGCTTAATTAGGAAGCGTGATATAAGTACCAATATAACCAGCACACAATAACCAACTGGCAGCCTGCTATCAAAACATAGTGTTCATCTTGTTGCCTTTGTCATGCCTGTCTTGTTCACTTCTTGAAGACAAGGTCTTCTTTGCAGAGTTCACTCGGGTTTGGCATATCTGAGATCTGGGTATCTTGCAACCACTTCCAGAAAAAAAAAGAAACTTTTACACCTCTAGAGTGCCGCAGCAAGTCACAAAAGGTAACAAAGTGTAGGTTCTCAACTGGACAAGAATCAAGAATTAGTTGTTACTGAGGTGAAACTAGCGCCATGGGCGTAATTAGTGCAGATATAGTAGAAAATTAACATTACACCATAGACGGCACATTTTTGGGATGGGCCCACTTGTCCCCTTGGTCAAAAAAAGAAGAAAGGGTCAAGTAAGTGTCGATGCTAAAGACAAAGTCGATGTAACTGTGCCAGAAGTACCGCACGAACCAGTTTTGAAGTTTATTTTTTTTACCACATAAGTAAACTGATGTACAGAGGCGGTGGGGATGGCAGGATAAAAGCTGCATAACAGTAGCTTGACTGGTCCCACCTCCTCGTGAACAGGCAGCAACATGACAACATATTTGTTGTACATACTTGTGGCAAGATAAAAAAAGAAAGACATATACAGCAAGAGCAAAAATGTCACAACTTTGAAACGGCATAGAAACATTTTTCGTGTGACACATGAAAAAAGTAACATTTAAAAAAGTATTTCCAGTGACGTGTTCTTGGATACACAATGTATGTTCTCATCACTTAGTTTGTATGTGTTAAGTGCTGATGGAAGACAGTAGGGGAATGTTTGAAGATACTAAGTGATCATCAAGATACTAAATGAGCAAATAGTAAACACAATAAAGTGACAAAGAAATAAATAGATATAAGCAACATGTGACAATCAAATTGTTTGAACCATGATGTACAACAGTGTGGTCTTTAGCGTTGACACTTTTTTTACCCTTTACTTCTTTTTAGTAATGCCTTCCAAGCAAAAGGTGTTTGGAGAGCTGTGGTAACATTTTGTATGGTAAATTAAACTATAACTTTGTAGTTTTCGAGTACACTTATTTTCCTGAGGTCTTATACGAGTTCAATTGCAACTACACACAGCTTTGTTTTTTTGTTTTGCTTGAGTTGCCACGTGGCGAAATGTTACTATGAAACTAAATATAACCATTCAGGCCTGTTTCATAGACATACTGCAATAGTGACTTATACAATGTGTTGTCTATACTCCACCTTTCATAGTCTTCAGCTTGATCACTGTTTGAAGACTATGAAAGATGGATCATGGACTATGCGCTAGTTATAGCCAAATTTTAACTTTCTGTCTCATAATATTCCGCTTTATTTTTCTCAATTGAACTTCAAGCAGAGTTGCACAATAGCTGAAAGCAAGATACGGAAGAAACAGAACATCCAAAATTGTACTCGTCGTAAATAAGCAAGAAACTTAGAAACACACATGCTCAGAATGTTCAGTAACAGGCAGACATATAATAAATTCAGTAATTAAATAAGGCATACACTGAAAGTACAATTACCTCTGAATCGTGCATAAAGCATTTTCTCTCTTAACTCCACATGTAGAAGCAGTGAACAAAGAAGGCCATGCACAGAGGCTTAATGATGCAAGTCAACCAACTTGTGTTTTTGTGCAAGAGCCTTTTGAAAAAACTGGAGAGCTGTATCCAACTTGACTCACCTGGTCACAACCGAACACCTGGCCCCTGGCAATGATGGGCACCAGCGAGTAGGCAATCTGGCCTGCTGCGCCAGTGACGAGCACCCGGACAGGATCCTTAGACTGCACAGATGAACAGTCAAGCAAGTACAGATTAGCATACAAAGTGTCTCGAACCTGGCAACCTAGTTTCTGTGTGTGGCACAAGCCATTATATTAGCCAAGTCACTACTTCAAACAACCCACTTCGTGTGGTATGTGCGGTTGAGCCCTTTCCATTCCATGAAAGAGCTGTTTTTTGTCTGTGCACTTGTGGCAAATAAGACTAAGGACAAGCTCAGCTTGTCAACAGTTGCATAACTAATGGCAACTGGGTGAGTTGGTGTGGCAACGTGATGAAACAGCATGCGCTCATCTTCGTTGCTGTTCTGTACTTGCAAGAATTCCATTAGACTTGTTTATGTGTACTTGTGTGGTGCAGGTATCACTGCTTGCCTTGTGTCCTTGTGTTTATTGTACACCCTACAGTATATATCAATGCCAGCTCACCTAACTTTCAGTTCTGCAGATATCTGGACTCCACGCCAGAACTGCAATAATGTTTTAGTTACACATGTACAATTTACAACTACTCAGTATGGGAACTCGTTATGCTACAGAACAGCAGCAGCATCATCACAGCTGAGAATAAGGTAGAGGGTAGACAGCATAACTGACTGTGGACCAGCTGGCTGGCCTCAAGCCCGGAACTTCTCTAAACTGTGCAGCAAGGCTAAGGGGTAGGCCAGTTGGGAAACCACGAGTACAGCAGACAACTTGTTTACCTCTAGTTCCCTGTCCCATGTCGATTCTGCACTTAAACTCTACCAAACTGTACAGTGGATCTTGAGAAACGCACAGCAGTTTTAGAAGTTCTCTTGGCACAGATTCATTAACATCAAAAACGGTGGAAAAAGAAACTCCGCCCTATGGCAACATGCTCGTGCCACCAGTACACATTAAAAAAACTCTACCACTGCATTTTTTACCGCCACAGCAGTTAACAGCTCGAGAGTGGGTCTGATGTCTCGTCTTTTCCGTCACATCCATGACAACTCCTGTCATCATACAGTCATTGTCATCACTGCGTCGTCGCTGCACCACCACCTCATTCTCAGCTTCATCCTCACAAGTTATACAAAACAAACTCTTCCCACCACCATCGCCACTGGAATTTGAACTTGCGCTCCTGTAGCAATGCACACTTGGGAGTCAAATGTGCTAGCCACTACCCTAAAAATTAAATTATGGGGTTTTACGTGCCAAAACCACTTTCTGATTATGAAGCACGTCGTAGTGGAGGACTCCGGAAATTTTGACCACCTGGGGTTCTTTAACGTGCACCTAAATCTAAGTACACGGGTGTTTTCGCATTTCGCCCCCATCGAAACGCGGCCGCCGTGGCCGGGATTCTATCCCGCGACCTCGTGCTCAGCAGCCTAACACCATAGCCACTGAGCAACCACGGCGGGTAGCCACTAACCTATTGCCCTGTTTTGACGCTTAGTAATGCCCGTTGGCAAGATCACGAGATTGGCAGCCAGCCCCTACAACCTGTGCAAGAGTACTTTTTGTCTAGGTCGATTACTCAGAAGGGACCCTCATCATGAGAAGATAATATACAGAAGAATAAAAATGAGTTGGAGTACATAAGGCCAGCATTACCAAATCATGACCAGCAGCTTAATGCTATCCTTAAAAAAAAAAAGAGTGCACATTCTACCGGTACTAACATATGGGGCAGAAACTTGCGGGGTTAGCAAAGATTTGAGAAAAAGTTATGGGTTGCATAAAGAGCGCTGGAATAAAAAATTTTAAGCGTCAGATTAAAAGACAAATAAAAAACATTGTAGATTAGAGAGCAAATAGAGCTAACTGACAGGTCATGTATAACATGGGGTAGATAAAAATTGGTCTCTTAGAGTTAAGGAATGGGTGACAAAGGAAGGTAAGCATACATGAGGATGGCAAGAGAATTAGGTGGTGATAAAATGAGAAAATTTACAGGCTCCATTTGGAATTAGGTAGCGTAAGACACAGGTAATAATTGGAGATCACTGGGAGCAGCTTGTCCTGCATGGGCATAAAAGTAGGATGATGAAATTGTGCAGAGCTTCAGCTGCATACAGAGTGGTGGCATGTGTGCAAGTATCTTGGAGGCCACAACAGGCAATACAGTAGCAGACGGTAACAACATGTGCATCACGAAGTTGTTTTTGAGAGGAAATAGCAGCATCAGTTGCAAGAGCCTGGTGCTGTCACACTAAACGAGTTGCAGGAATCGCTGAATTCAATCGAGTCCTCTTTTTACGCACCATATGCGCATCAGCCAATGCTGAAGCAGAGGTCTCATTGGCAGTTTGCTCAACTGTATGCAATACTGTGTCACCATTATTACCTTCATTAGTACTACTGGTGTTGTCTGGGAGTCTCCAGTTGCAAAATAAATGCTGCAAGAAGTTAAACACACTTCAAAAGACAAGTGCTATATTTTGCCTACATAGCTGGAAAGACAAATAGTACCAATGTCAGTTACGCTCACCACTGGACATAATTAACAGTGGATGAACAAGGAATGTCATTGGAGCTAAAGTTTAAACAAGGGAATTGCCTTCTGCTTGTTGAAATTGTGGCTTCAGCAACATTCCTTGTTCAACAACTGTTAATCACTTCAACGCTGCACACTTCGGAGAACTTTGCTTCGGAAATAAGCTGCACACACCCACAAACTTACTTGCTTCTGTGCCTCCAGAAAGGGGGCCTTGTGTTGTAGCATCATAGCACCAATAGCATTCATTTTACCCCCCGCACTAGTGTTTCGAACGTTGAACAGAGAAAGACTGCAGCTATTGAGCATTATTTTTTTTCCATGCCAGCAACTAAATCACTGGAGCTGATCCCTACATTCGTTTATGGTCCAGGATTCAAAAGGCAAAGCTTGCTCGTAACTACAATGGGCTGTGTCTGAATAGAGGAATCTTCAATGGCCGAACTACCCATAATAAGCGAGTTGTATGCTCTGAATCGCAACAGGTGGCAAGAAGCAACAGAGTAGAGCTATAGCAGGCTAAAGCTTTCAAGAAATCAAGCTTCTATTTCTTTCTTCTAGTGTTGCCAACTGTTGGTGAGGTGGCAGCTGTTCCAGCTGATACTCTTCTAAAATGCTAAGTGGTGCTACAGACATCTCAGTATATTTTTTTCCTCATTCCAATTTTTTACAAGAAATTAACTGTTATCATTTAGGCCCTTTCCATGTTCAAACTTTATTTTAGTGTTGTGGCTTTGCACTCCTGCATATATTGTGCGTGAACTGCTTGTCATGTTGTTACTGGTATCTTGTTATCTTATGGCTTTCACGCATGCCAACTTTTGCTTCTTTGCTTGCCCCTGCAACTCATGCCATACTGGCTACTACAGCTGCAGCATGTCAAAATGAATTGCTAAATAAATTGAGGTGTGGTCACCGTGCAAAGTGAATGAAGACGGCAGAGTACCTGTATTGCACCTCACCAGAAGGCAAGCTGTGTTCGTGTTCGCTATAGTGATCTTGAATGCACCTATGAAAAACTAAATCTGGTGTTCTCACATGCACAGGGTCTCTCACTAAGATTACTATACCAAACTCAGGTGCTGGAATTTTTCAACTACCATGGAAATGATGATTACATGGATATGTCAATAATCGAGCTTGTGGCTTCAAACGTTCTTGCAGCTTTATTTAGTATGCTATATCTGCCGTCATTAGGCAAAATTTCAAGGCAATGCTACTTTTGTAAACGCAGCAGGCAATAAGACGATGCACACATGCATGTTCACTACAAATTGTTGCATTTATAGTGAAATGCATTGTTGAAAATATGCAATTTGCAAAGCAACAAAGCCGTTTGAAGACAAGGACAAAGTATAGGCAGATCCATGTATACTGCCCATCATTCACATACGCATGTGCAGACCATGCATGTGCAGAGCAGGCAATCCCAGTATGCACATGAATTGAGATGTGAATTAAGACTGCTACAGCAAAACCATTTGAGAGTTCAGTGCTGTATGTCATATATGAGTGTAACCCTCAGAGTCATGACACCTGTGAGATGAAAAGCAAGCAAAAAAAAAAAAAAAAAAACACTATAATGCATACAGACCTGCCTGTTTCCCTTAAAATAATTAAAAGAAAGATAGAATTACATTTCGCACTTACTGCTGCTCTGTTACTGTTCAAATGTAGTGGCAACATCGCACTTTATGGTCTGGATTGTTCAGTGTAATGCTGCTGCTACTTGCCTAGTTTTTAAGGAAAAGAAAAAGAATTCCAGTTGCCTTGGCCTCTCGTCATAAGTGATGTATAAAACATTGCATCTATGTCGTCACCCGGTCTCTTCTGTCGTTTGTCATGTGGCACAGCAAAGCCTTCAAGAATGGTTTCTACTACATGCTGGGCAGTGCGATGTAGACATACGAGGAATGCAGAGAAAAGAAAATCCACAATTTTTTTTCTTTACACACCAGGGAAGTTGCCATGCCAGCTGCTATATTGAACAATTTGAACCATAAAATGTTATCTCTCTGCCAAATTTAGGCAAGAAAAAAATGGAGGTAAACGTGAAATCTTTGTTTGTGCGATACTAATGGCCAAGAAAAAGTGGCAGTATCGTCCTTCAGGTGACTGCACTAGCATTATGCTTGAACCTCTCATGGTGTTCCAACTATACGCGAGTGCAAGTGTATGCAGATGCAGCATATGCAAGTGCACCAAAATTTCTGGCACCTTAAAAGCTTTGAAACACCATGTAAGGTGTGTAATAATAATAATAATTAATAATAATAATAATAATAATAATAATAAATTAATAATAATAATTTCGCTGCCTGTAAAGCATGGCAAGTGAAATTACATGATTTTCAGATCGTGAGCACTACTATTGTCTCTCACTTCTTAAGCTAAAAGGCATGTGCTGTAGATGAAATGTTTCATTACTTTTGTGTGCACACTGCAATTTCCAATTACTCTGATGAATAATTCAGTCAGGAACATAAGACCTGGTCTGAGCGATTCGGTGGTTAAATAGCACAGCATCTGCCTCCTTGCATATATGACTTAGCTAAATATATAGCATACATGTACATAAATACATATGGAACATCACATGAAAATTTACCTGGAGTGTCCATATAATTGTTATTGCAATAAAACGCAGGTCTCTGTACAGATGCACATATATATAAAAAGAAGAAAGCAATGTGTTAAGAATGTGAGTGCAATGACTGATTGATTGATGCGGTTTACGTCCTAAGGCAACAAGGGGCTATAATGGATGCCACGGTGGAGGGCTCCATTCAACGGTGGCCACGGGAGGTTCTTTAATGTCCACTTAAAGCAAGACACATAAACAGTCTCTAGCACTTAAGATTCACAAGAATGCAGTCGCTGCAGCCAAGAATCAAATGCAATGATGTCATGCTCAGCAGCATACCACAGTCACTGAGCCACCGCAACAGTGTGAGATCACTGATTGAAGTTGTTAAGAAATGTGAACTAGCAGTGATTGTTTAACTCTTTTATCTTGCAACACCTAGAAGCACTTAGATCATAAAATGTCAAGAAATGAGCCCTGCTTGCAGTTCTAGCCATAAAGGCTACAAGTTGCAGATCACATGGGCATTTGGACAAGCAAAACTGCGTAACACTAATGGACTGCCAACTTTAAATATTCATTTTCTGTTCTGCAATGTTTTGAAGCTGAGTCCTCTAAAACATTTGAGGCACTGAATCATTATTAATTGCCTAGTAAAGGGTTCAATGAATATTTGTCTGGTCAAGGACTATAGTGAAATACACAAACTGCAGTCTCTCAGAGTAAAAAGGAAGAAAAGAAAACAGCAGAGCTTGCCGATTCCTCTGGCTTGAACTCGTTTACCGTGACAGCACAAGGACAAAGCGTCACAGGGTGTCCCATTTTGTTGAAAATAACTTCTTTGCAATGCACAAAATGTCCTCATCCATACAGCATTGCCTGTTTATGGCAAGTCAGCTGTGTGGTCATATGCAAGGTGAAGGAAGTTTTGTGATCCATCCTAAAGCAGCACCAAGCTATGAAGGAAACACAAACTGGGTTTATCAGAAAGAAAGCTTTGCAGGTGAAGAAAAATTTGTTCTTGTCTGGGGATTGAATGAGGGGCCAATGCCCTTCGGCTCTACCTTCTAAGCTAACTACGAGGCTACTAGCAAATTGCAGAGCAAGACTGAAGGCATCGCCCACTCAAAGTGGCTGCCTAATAAGATATGAAAAGCCAATACATAAGCTAGCTTTCTCTTAAAGCACATTCCAGAAAAAAAAAAAACGGTATAGTTATGGGCTAAACACTTTAAAGCCTAGCTGTGCAGCCTCTAATTTTCGTGCACATATGACACTACTGAAACCTGTGGAACTACCATACAAAAACCTAATCTAATGAAGCTTTTTTCAAAATTTTCCTTGTGTTATAACTATACCGGATGCTCCCTGCAGATGTAGCAGCTACATAAACCATTCCGATTTTGCGCACAACATAGCGGACAATTAATTGAGGAATGAACAGAGTAGACACGAGGGCAGACTGAAACCTCAAACTAAAGACGTGCACGTTGGTAGGGGGTTTACGCTGTACTTGTGTCTGTCTTGTAAGCCCGCCTTTCCATACCAGGAATAGGCTGTATCTGTCCATAAGCAGGATTAACAGTTTTAACAAGGCAAACACGGCCTCTGTGCACTCCTTTCAAATAGAGCGCTCGCCAATAGCACTCGCACATACTGGCGATGCGAAGCTACTGCCTAACATTCGGCTGCACGGACATGCGGGGGCCACATAGACAAAACACGACGAAAACCGACACTGCGGGTAAACGTGGCGCGAAACCTAAGCTGGTGTCCTTTGCAGTTCTTTCAAGGCCGCACAGTCTTAAGTGCCCGCGATAACAGTCGTCGCCCACACTTCCTAGATCCGGCTAGATCCAGCTCAGTAGATGGTAAGGTAGAGATATACAGCAGCCTCGAATCCCCGCCCGCTATAAATACCGTTCCGCATCGGTTAAACGCCTGCTCCAATACGAGAGGGGCACGACACAAATGCAGTAAACAGTGCGTATGCAAAGCGACCGCCCTAGCTTCTGCTGCGCCTACGTCAACTGTTCATTAGTCGTTCCTTTCATCTCGTTGACGGACACCGGCACAGCGCCCCTATACAGATCTAGACCGACACTTAATTCTGCTGGCTTGCTAGCTTGTATTCGAACACACAGTATAAACAACGCGCACGTATGTACACAAACATTCAGTTGCGTCATTCCCTCTTCACAGCATGTGCGCTATTTAAGCTACATATTAAAGAATGAGTCTTCAAGAACTTCGCACGAAGGCCGAACAAGTGATTGTGCAGCCCCAAGGTCAAAGTCGTTCGGTCCTTCCTCCAAACTTGGACGCTTGGCTTAAAGATTTAATAAGCTCTAACCTGTGCCACTGCATTGCCGGAATCCAACGTAATCCATGTGGCTGAGAAAATAAACGCAGTGCTTACCATGTTGTTGGCGTTTGCAACGACGAGCGAAACTGGACCGGCTTCCCTACTCCTTCTCAGAACGACCGCAAGTCAACAGAGAACGGCGAGAAGCAGAAACTGACCACAGAATGGATTGGCGTTCTCAGCTTAGCTAGGCTTGGCTCCGCCGATCAAGCGTGTCGTGAGATAGCCTTCAAGATTGGGCGGCGCGTGCACGCCACAAAATCTTGGAGGCCATTATTGTAAACGTATGATTTCGATATCGCATCACAGTAGGGCTAGTAGCGCATAAAAAATATTGTTATTGGCTTATTTTCTACTTTTAACATTTATTCGTAATGTATGTGTTGTACGCGTCGCTATAAAAGTTTTCACACCCAACGTTGTTCACATGGGTGGGGGGAGGGAAAGGGGGCGCGCCGGCAGCTTTCGGCGAAATCAAAATGGCCGTCAAGCACACAATAAGTAAGTTACAGCTGGAAACTTCAACCTTTATTATTTTTCTCGAGACAAGTTAAACATTCGCATATTTTCGAGGTTGCTAGCAATACATTATACACATTAAATCTAAGTGCATGTGTCAGCGAATTCCGCGTACACCTGGCGATATCATATTAGTCAGAGAAACTATTCTTTCGCGTCGACAAATTGGATTTGACGTACTGCATGTTGCTGTAACGTCTCGCCGCTAGTTTTGCTGTTGATTAATCATGTTTGCGGCGTGATAATTGTTTTAGCTTTACTGCAGTTCAGTGTTAGTGTTCAGATTATCGAACATATCGGTGTTCGACGAGAGATGTTTCCTCGCGCTTGTTTTCAGAATCCCCTACGCTCGTAGCAGACGCAAGTTCCGCTTGTGGGCGGAAACCTGCTGGTTCATGTTAGGTAGTCAATTTTGCTTTTTTCTCCGTTCTTTTTCAGTCTTCTAGGTGACGCTCACCCGCGCACACATAGAAGTAGCGTTAACGTACCATGCATGGTTGATCGCTTGCGTTAAGCCGGTAGTACGTAGTAATATTTCGCTATACTAGATTCACACTGGTTGATTCGGCTTGATTGCTGAGTGCGGATAGCCGTAGTGTGCTCCGCCGGTTCTCGATCGCGCTTGGCGGTGTGTTTGAGCAGCTGTCGCGGCCGACGCCGGACCTCTCTTTGCCGTCGTTGAAAGGGGGCGGGGAGACTACGTCAGGGAGGTGTCCCCGAGGATGGCACCTGCTGCTGCTGCCCGTCGTTT
Organism: Dermacentor variabilis; assembly: GCF_050947875.1. Lineage (NCBI taxonomy): Eukaryota > Metazoa > Arthropoda > Arachnida > Ixodida > Ixodidae > Dermacentor > Dermacentor variabilis. Next base: position 73,845,259 of record NC_134574.1, on the reverse strand, counting down.
TTCTTAGTAGTCATTTTGATTTGTTTTGTTGCGACGTTGGAAAAACGTTGGCGGCTGCGCAACGAAAAAAAAAAAACAGTGGTGAAGCAGCACAGCAGCATCCTTTGAAACAGTAGTGCGTGGGTACCCGACGCACAGTGAACAATGATCGTTTTAGACTCGAGCATGTCTGGCGGCGGACTCCTTTTATCGGTCACGGCCATTGAACGCGAACCGCCGTCGCTCAGAGTAGGCTTCCTCAGAGCCTCCTTGATAACGCTAGAGGTCCATGCCGGACTCCGTTTGTGTGCGTGTGTGTTTTCGGTGTGTTCGAAAGAGTAAAAAAAGATACCATCACCACCACGTTGAGTCAGTAGTAATTATACGAAAAATAAGTAATTCCAGATGACAGAGATAAGTCCCATGTATGCCCCTAAAAGGCCCACATCCAAAGGAAGCCGTTCGGTTGATCTCCCAAGAGTGTCCCAGTTCGCAAGGTCGTGAAAAATGTGTCATCACGGACAAAATTGGGGCGTGGAATCGGCATGCGAATTATTTTCTGCGAATGTGCACCAAACAACGCCTTTGTGTTGGCTCATTTTGAAATTCCAACAAGCTGCTTATTTGTTGTGTTGTTATTGTATAAGTATTTATGGCGATGATTAACAGTTGGGATTGCTTCACGTAGACCATGTCTTATCAGTGCGCTGTCATTGTGAAAATATAAAAGGCCACACTTGTTGCATTCATTGGTCAGTAGCACTTATGCAGTGCGAATGATGAGTAATATTTGTTGCTAGATTAATGTATGAGTTATCGCGGTGACGATAAGTAAAGGGATTGCTTCATGCAATGTGTTATCAATTTTCTGTGATTGCAGCCTCACTCGTAGGTGACTTTCCAGTGCTCCCTGTATAATCAGGATGTGATGCCTGCTGCGGGAGCAGTGTCGCTACATTGTTGTGCCAAATATTGTGGCAGGCCCGATTTGTTAATTGACAAGAGTGGTTGAAAAGCAAAGGGAGTGCGCTTCAGTCCACACTTTGACATTGAACTGTAAGTAATGCAAAGGAGTATCGGAAGAGTTGCTCACTTTGAGAGACCAACTTGTGTGACTTGATGTAAGGCTGCCTCTCTGTAATAAAGGCTGGCCGAGAGCATGTTACAATTGCAGAGCATGTGCAAGGGTATTCCAGTGGCCATGGCATTTCACCGCTGAGCTCAAGGTCACAGGTTCGCTCCCGGCAGAAGTGGTCGTATTTCTATGGGGGCAAAATGCAAGAATGCTCATGCACTTACATATAGGTGTACATCAAAAAAAAAAAAAAGAGAAAAACTCGGGTTGTTAAAATAAATCAGGAGCCCCATACTATGGTGTGCCTCATGCTGTCATCCTCATCCTGTCAGCAAACACATGAGATGCTGCAGAGGGCCACATTTAAGGAGTGCTCCTGATTGGTCAAAGAACCCCATAGCTTCAACAATGTGGTGAGGAACTAGCGTGGTGGAATATAGAGCAGGGCTGTGCAGCATGTGACCCAGAACGAAAGATCTTTATAAAGAAATGTGAGAATAAATACATGAAAAACAGCAAATGAATTACAAACTGAACCTTGGAGAACACTCTCTCACTTTTCGACCGTCTTTCAAGAAAGTTATAGCCCATGGGTTTGCAAGCAGATATTTAGTGGCCCACGGCCATGTCTGGACTTCTGTGGTGGGCTCATGCTGCCCTCAAAGAAGAAAAATGGCAATGCTGTCGCCATGCACAATACACAAAATAAGATGTTGGCAGTATCCGGAAAATTAGAATGGTGTAGAAGTGCAGGAATTCTCATTGGGAGCAGATGAGATAGACACAAAGCCACCAAACATATTCATAAGGTTTCCAATGCCATACCTGCATTATTGGTACACCCCCAATAATTGAATCGAACATGAATTTTCTCTGTATATTTCACTAGAATAACACCAAACGAACTGCCTTTCAGCTAGCAAAAGAAGCAACATATTTCACGAAAGCGGGGCCCGTGTGGCTCCCATAAAGATGGTTTTGGTCCTTGCTGGTTTTGAGTTGTGCAGCCCGATCTAGAGTAAGGACCGTGCCAGTTTCCAGTTGTGGAGCCTGCCTTTGTGCATTGCTGGCCCATGCCAAAGCACCATGCTGAACTGTAGGCATGATCTAGGTATCGATTTGCAGGGGTTAGTTGTTGAATGCACCACCAGTTTGCAGCAAAGTGAATGTTCGCCTTCATCTCAGTACACTTTCTACTTCCTGCTAAGAAATGCCCAGAATGACAAATCTGGGTGAAAGGAAAATAACAATAAAATGAATGCGCTAATTGAAAATCCTGTTTGCATAGTATTTTTCTTAGTGTGCCCATAGATCCATTTTTAAAAATCTGTTTGCTTGTTTTGCTCAGGAAAGGCACATTGTAGGTGGCTTCGCCCTCCGTATGTCAATAAAGAGACCTCCATTTTTTTCACCAGTCACTTGGGCTTCTTCTTATGGCATAAGTTACACTGCGCCTCTATCTTGTCCCTCACATGCTGTACCGGGAATTTTTTGCCCAATAACTATTCACAATGGGAGTTTTACGAATGGTATGATTGAAGAGCTCTGGACGTTTTGCATTTACATTTGTTTTCCTGTGGGTTGCTTAGTGGTCGCTGCTCAAGCTAGACAAGTGGTGTGTTCTGGTGAGCATCTAATGTTTGTGGGGTTTACATCCAACGTTACGATTCTTAACACTGCTATGGTGCGTTGGTGCTGTGCGTTTTTATTGGTGGCTTCACCACACTGCCTGCTACTCCACGTTCTTATGCCTCCTTGAAGTCCTTGAAAAACTGTTCAATATGAAAAAAGAGATTCAAGGGCCTTTGAAACTCTTTGAAAATACCTGTGCTCCTTCCGCATAGTGGCTACGTCATGGACATTGTCTATCAGCAAACAGTCCTAGATATTTTCTTTCTAGAGTGTCACCAGACGATTGAAATGTGGTGTGTCCGCAGCCACCAATGAACATCGTCGCCATTGCGGAGCTAGACGAAACCGCACGAAGTTGCGCCGCCATTTTGTTGCGGTTTTTTGCTGGTTGGCTCGCTCTGCAACCATCGTGACTCCATTTTTGAGCCCCAGGCTCTAAAATACCTAGCGGAAAGTAACTTTCGGTCATTTGACTTTAAAACACATCAAGTACCTTCAGCTGAAGTGGGACACTAGTAGCAATCATGCCAGAAGATGACTGACATCATTGCAATGGGAAAGTCAACTTAGAAAAGTGACTTGAAGGACTTGAAGTGTGCGTTGAACTCAACAGCTGCTTATTTGCAAAAAAATTGCAGCTAGGAAATGTAATTTTTTTTTTCAGTGTATGTGTACGAATGGGAGGTTGGTTTCCCTCTCCTTGAAATCTGGCCTTTGGTATCCTTGAAATCTTTTAAACTTCTTTGAATTCTGTGTGAAATGTTTTGCACGAACCCTGCTGCTACTGCTCTTGTGCATGTGCCGCTAATGTAGTTTTGTTTGCTGGTGTGGCACAGGGCCGAGAGCTCTTGGTGCCTCAGGCAGATGTAGAAGAGCGTTTTACGTGTGTGTATGTGCAATGCGCATGCACGTGTAGGAATGGAGATCGGATGCAGCACACTTCTGTGGGAGATGCATCTGTTGCATTCATTGCTCATCACCGACCGTAGGCCCCTTGCTACACTTTGTTGCAGGTTAAATTTGTTTACTGGCATGCTTTGCTTGTCTATGTCTTGGAACAGTTCACGTAGAAGACATGCACCAAATGCATCCGTATGCATGATGCATAACGACTTAAAACGTTGGAATATTTGTCACAAGTCGTATTGTGGAATATATGAATTGTGTACATACAGTGAGCACAGTCAGTTATTCAAAATACAAATCAGTGTTTCAAACAAATGAAATTGTATTTATTTATGGCGTCCATGTTATTTGGCGGTCACCTGGCAGGCCATCTGTTACAACTTCACAGTACTTCAGAACCATATTTCTATCCCACTGGTCAGTTGTCACAGTGGCCATGATGTGATGGAGAGCGCAAGGTGATGGGCTCAATTCCTCACCATGGTGCCCTCATTCCATTGTAGGGGCAATGCAAAAACAGTAGCGTACTTAGCTTTAGCTGCGTGTTAAAGAACACTAGGTTGTCATTTAAACCACTCACCACCGTGATGCCTCTACTCGTTACAGTATTGCATTGGTACATTGGTAAGCAATCAAATGAATTGCTATGGAAATGTTCGTGACTGCGATTGTAACTGTACGCTGATCTGTTTGCAGAATCTTGCCCCGTTGGGGGTCCAGGATAGCGGGCATTACCCTGATCCACCATGGCAGAACTCGAGGCGACCCCTTTGCCTGAGGGCAATGGTCTTGGCCCGCAGGGTGCAGTGGCCGCCACTAAAATTGATGCTGGCAGCTGCGATCTGCCCCGTGACCACAACGACTTCGACGACGGTGACGACGACGACTTTGGACACTTTGCCACTGCCACCGCAGCACCTCCAGCATCTGCAGCAGACGTGAAACACATTCCAGCAGCAGATGATGCGGTCACCTCTGAGGTGGCCGTACCATGTGATAGCACCAATGGGACGTTGTTGCCCAATCTGTGTTTAGGTGACAGTGATGATGACAGTGAGACTAGTCAGGACACCAGCGGGCTTGCACGCCGAGCTTCAGCAGAACTGCCATTCTCCAGTGAGACCAGTGGCGTCAAGAGGGAGGACAGCTTTGATGACTTTCAACAGGCGCAGGCTGTAGTGCCACCATTCGAGGCGGCGCTTGCACCGGTGGATGAAGGAAGTGATTTTGCTGACTTTGAGCAAGCATGTGACGCAGTGGGGGTAGATAGTTGTGAGTGGGGTGACTCCAAAGGGGGCGGTTTTGCGGACTTTGCAGCTTTCGGGGATGCGTCGAAGACTGCCGTGGAGGATGGTGACTGGGCTGATGATGGTTGGAAGTCGTTTGCTGGTGCAGAGGACAGCGGAGCGACATCGGTTGTGTTACCTGTAGTATTGCCACAGGAAGAGACTGTCTCTAGTCAGGTGCGTATTGCTTTCTGCATTCTCATTATCCATTTGCCTTGTGATGTGTAAGGGAACATTGTAGGGCAATAGGAAATTATTTTCTAACTAGTGAAACCTTCTTTTGCAATTGGGTTCAATAACAGCAGAAAGAAACATGGCAAATTGTTTTTGTTTTTTAATTTCGGGTCCGAACCTCGGTGCTGGTAAGGCAGTGTGATATCAAGGATTTAAAAATGTTTGTCTTATATTTAGACTGTGTTTGCTCAGGAAATGTCTCAAAACTTGCTAGGTTGACCCTTTGCTTCTTGTAGAATACATTATTGTCGTTCATTCATAGACAGTTCTGTAGCCCCAAGCAAGTGCTGTGAAAATCCATGACGCTGTGTGGCACTCAAAATGAACTTTGGGAACTATCATTTGCCATCATCTTGCAAATTAAAAAAAAATCAATCTGTAGTCATCTTTACAAAAAACAGCTTCAAACTCAGCAACCATGTCTCTTGTGAAAGTCTAAGGAGATCTAGGGAAACCTTTGTCTGCATTAATGAATTGACTCGTGCAGCACTGTTTCTAGTTTGAAATGATATACAGCATTATGGAAGCAACTGATGTCAGTCACAGTCTGGATAAAAAGGACAAGACCCACTTCACCTGCTTTATTTCGTTAAGGGTCAGTCAATCAAGCATGCTACCGTAGAGCTACATCCATTGCCTCAGGTGCAATGTCTTAATGGATCTCTTACCAGGCCCCATTGCAAATTTTAGTTATATGTTGGAAGTTGTAGGGTGAGGGCCCTCTAGGCAGCATGTTGTAATGCGAAGCTTTCTTTGCTAGCCACCCCGGACTTTCCTCACCATTGCTGCCACCTGATGCTGTGGGATGGTGGCGTCATCTAGGAGTTATGGCTTACACTACTTTGCCCGCATTAGTGGAAGGTAGAGGGGGGAAGCCGACTTGCACATGCAGGTCGTTGGCCCCTGGCAGAGAGGGCGAGGGGGCCGCTACATGGAGAGCCACAATGAGATGGGAAAGAGGGCACCCGAAGAGACGGCCTCACGTTGCGCATTTATTGCGCCGCCTGGCAACCGCGTGGACGGTCGCATCTGCGCCTCCAAGGGTGGGTCGGGTGCACCAAATAAATGGCGCAGAAACCATGCTTGCCCCTATCAACCGCTGGACGCTGGTTACGTTCGAAGGTGCATTGCAATGCAAAGCTCCTGGTTCGGCGCTTCCTTGAGTCGGATGAGTAGGTGCGCGTGAACAGTGCCTTGTAAGCAGCTATATAGACTCGAACAGGGCACATTGTATCTGCTGCATTTATTTTACAAGAATTTTTCAAATTATGTCATGATTAGAGGGCATAGGAGGAATTGAAGCGTTGCATTGACATGCTGCCAAGAGGCGAGCTTCACTGCCTCTTGCACTCTCCCCCTTCACCTCGACTAGTGTCACCCACTAGCGACATTCTTTCCCTGCTTTCTCGCTTACTGCAGCCGTGGAAATGCCTGATGTTTCGGTCACGAGCCCCGCCTCTTTTTTTTTTCTATGCGGCACACTCCCAGTGGCAGTTTTGTGCATTCTGCGTTGGAATATTTACCAAAGTCGTGCGCCTTAGTCCCCGGCGATGCAGGCACCGCGTCTTGCGTAGAGGCATTTGTGCCTGTGACCTTGACTCTAGCTGGAAGCGAGGCTCCCTCAAGAGGAAAGACATGTGGACTTCTGTTTAAAGTTGTAGCTGTTCTTGCGCAGTTCAGTTGTTTATACTTTGCAAGGACGATTGCTACCGCGTGATCTATGCCTTGTGTTTGTCCGTTTACAATGCCCCAAACATGGTGGCACATCCTTTAAATGGACACTAAGGGGAAGCATTAAATCAAATTAGACTGATATATTAGTGATATATTAGTGATATATAGGTGAGCACGCATCCCTTCCTCAAGCTTGGCTGTGGCCGTGCATGGCGCAGCTAAACGCATAGACCGTTCACATGCCCTATCTTGGAGCTAATTTGTGGCAGATGCAAAGATTGGGCCAGGTGAGATGGCTGGTCACTTCATGCGCGCTGTCTTTCTGTGTGCCTAGTGTTGGAGGTTGCATAATCTCAAGTTTCAGACATGCTGAAGCGCGAAGCAGCTAGAATGGTTTGCTTCCCTCTGTTTGCACTCTTCATCAAGCCAGCGTTGTGACAGCGAGTGTTCATGGTCATCGAGTGAGATTTCCTTGTGCTTGCCTGCGCCTGAGTGACACCATGCTTTTTAATTTAGTTAGGAAGTGAATGTTTACTGCAATTTATCCAGCCAATAAGACTACAAACCTTACATTGTGTAGATTAATAGTTCGCTATCGCTGTTGGTTATTTGCCTTTTGAGCAAAACTACAACATTTTGCTTTGAGGCGTAATTATAAGTGATTATAAAATAAAAGTTACCTTCCGTACACCTCACAGGAATAGACAACACCTTCCTTGCTTTTTTTTTCTGCCAGTACTTCGCAATTTTTGTTTCTCACATGGTATTTTACTGGCTACACTTTGGAGGTCAGCTGGAAGTACGTTCAGCCATGGCAGTAAAGAGCCGCCAGCAGCACAGCCTGTGTGGAAGCCCCTGAGCGGCCATACAACCAGACCATCACTGAGAACATGCAGGCAGCTTTCTTGATGTACAGTAGGACCTCGTTGATATGTTCCCGTTACGTACGTTTTCCTGGTGCGAACGTTCGCTATCAAGAACACAGAAAATGATCCAATAGAGTTACGCTCATTTTTTTACAGCTTACTGGTTCATATGTTCCGGGAAAGCACAATTTTTTGGCAGCAACGTTCAGTACGTCGCCAAACTGCGATCGTATGGTATGTTCTCTGGCCGCTAGATCCCATGTAAACAAAAAAAATGCGCGAGGTGCGCACGATCGAGAACAGCAAGCCGCGGCAGCTTCACCGAATACGCTCCCACACGTCTCGTGTAAAACGTCGGTACGCTTTCAGTTTTTTGTTTCGGTACCAGCAAATTTTCTCCGGGGTCGTCGTACACAGCATTCATAGTTATCGCCACCAAACCTATTGCGATAAACATCTTCACCTATCTGTTTTACACGGCATGGTGCATAGTGCCATTGGTATCGTACTGCATGCTTTTAATAGGTGATAATTCAAACGTGCCGCCGTTCCCTGCTGCAGGCGGCGCAATGAGGGAATCACATTTTGTTTTGGTGGCATCCGGCGTGGCCCACCAGCTCAACATCATTTTGGTTTCCCATTGCCCTCTTAAAACACCACAGAATAGAAAAACAACAAAACACGTTTTGGGCCGCCGGACCAGCACTAGCTCAACACGTGACAATGTCTCGTGCTGCAATGATCCGCGCGGCACTTCGCATTATGTAAATGTCAACAATAGTTGAGTCCCAAATTTATTTTGTTGCTTTGGATTGTACGTTTTTCCAGTTAGTACGTTTTTTCTCGCGGTTTATTCAAAACGTATGAAACGTACGTGTCATCTTTCAGAACGGCCAGCAAACAGACTCGCTTAATCAGCTTCGCTGTCTTTGGTGTGTAAGTTGACCAGATTGGCATACATTCGTGAAACATTTTCTTTGGTTCTGTAAAAGGGTGATTTACTAATGCAGCTCCAACATCCTCTTTAGTGTTTCTTTTAACCACAGTAAGCATTGCAACATTCGCACACCCACTATTTTCAGCTGGTGTCGGGAGAGGGCTCATTTGAAAACCTGCTCCAGAGTGCCTACGCCCTCGAAGAGTTGAGTCCGGTCTCTGCAGAGGATAAAGACATTGTGGCTCTCAGCTGTTGCGAGGTTCATGTAAGGTGAGTGCTTGGTGAATGTTGTTGCGACATTTGATTGACATCTTGTGTGGCTGCACGTTGAGTGTATGTCTGTGCCTCAATTATGCAGCTTTGGTCACTTGCATACGTCAGCAGCAAAGTACCTTATTTATTCGCATAATGCTTACACCCCCACATTGGCCATCACAAATTGCACATACTTTCTGTAGATTTTTTTTTCTTTTGCTGGAGTAATCATTGCACCCTCAAAATTTACTGCAGTGTCAGTCGTATGCTTGCTTTGATGGCAGCAGTGTTGATACCGACTCTGGATAGGTCGAGTCATTGACATTATTTATCCGTTTATATTTATTACCTCTAGGTTTAGGTAGCGTCTGAAAATAAAGGGTCTGCAACTAAAGGCTACTGCTTGCATAAAACCTGTTTCAAAGTAACACTTTGAGTTCACAGTGGCGAGCATGAGAACCCCAATTTACAGCCACTTTATTTTTCATTTTTCTTTTAGCAGCTAGAATGTTCTAGGGTTAGGAATTTTTCCCAGTCTAATAATCATACCCCCTAACTTCACATCAGTTTCTCGTGAAAAAATGAGCTGCCATTATTTTAGCAAATACGGTAAGCAGAACTCACTAGGACTCGCTCACAAAATGTTTTTTTGTTTATTGGGCGTGAGCTCCACCACTGGAAAAGCGGACGCCACTGTCGGCGTGACGTGGCATGAGGGATCACGCGGGCACGGCGGCCACATCGGCTGCTTCAGAAGCGCCGAAGCGCACTGAAAACGAAAGTTTAAAGCCCCAGCTGCACTGCGGTTCTGATTATGTGGTGAGGTTTCCCCACCTTTGGTATCTGCTTGACAGCATTTGAAATCACTATAATAGGTAGTGACTGCCTTTAGGAGGCGTGCTGCATGGTTGGCTACTGCTCGGTGCCGCAGTGTTGGACGTACACAACGGAGCCTGGTGTCAGCCTTATTCACACGTAGCCGGAGGACATGAAGCTGCGTGAAGTTTGGCTCGCGAAACTTAGAACTGGCAAACAGCTATCTGCTCCAGCTCTTGTATGCAGCAAGCACAGATGCGAGGAAGATTTCTGCTACGGCATCGGGACTGCTATGTTCGGCGAATAGCAGAAAACGTGCCCTGAGACTATCGTCCGTGCCCACTGCCTGCTAATGTCATGACGCTTTATTTGATCTATGAACTTGTTGACACTAGATTCTGGCGAGTTCACTGGAATGGAAAGGGAGCGGTAAGAAGCACATTTAAAAAAGCCATGGCACAGGGTGATGTTTGTATTATGAACTAATGTACTGGATTACGAAAAACAAGCAGTGGGAAATCGCACGCCAAGAAGACCGATAAACATACAGTGCAGTGCAAATTGAGAAACAGTATTGAAACGTCCAAGAATTCAGAAGAAAAAAAAATATTTAATCGTCACAACGGCACATCACAGTCGCCATAGGCATCGAAGTTTGTATAGTGAAATTATTTTTTAAGAGCTCTGATAGCGTCCACGCAACAACAGTTGCTTGTGTGCTGTCAAATACTCACATTCTGCGACCTAAAGCTCACGGCACGGTGCGAAAACGCGCTCACAGCAAAAGCAAATCATTGTGCGTGGACACGCATTGCATGGACATGCAATCGTTTGCTGCGAAGCCGTGCGATCGCTGCATTGAGGTTTCATTCTGTTGTGCTCCATTCAATTATACAGACAGCCCACTATAAGAGCATATTTCACATAGTTTGTTCTCAGCGTTTGCCTACCTTTCACACAAGAAGCCGGTTCGGGAAACTCCATCGCGGCAACCGCTCGCAGTGGCGTTCACTGTACACATTCGGTAAAGAGATAGCATTTGTAAACGATTTTGCGCTTTCAGTTTGGCCAAGATTATTATTTTGACAGTACAAAACTTCCCTCATTTCGAGAGTACTTGCCGAAATCTCTAGGAGGGCTGCTGCGTGGTGTTCTTATTGAGCGCCGTAAGCCAAACCTATAAGGAGCGTGCCGCGTTATCCCTCATACTATGCAAGGGAGGCGCTTCCGACAGATGGTGGCTCCGTTAGTCCTCGCCACCAATATGATTAGCATTTTAGGAGATTTCACTCACTTTCGGATGTCTATGGATCTGACCGTTTTCCTTTCGTGTCAACTTCGAGCACTAATTATGTGCCGCTCTCCATAATACAGTGGAACCCCGATTATACGACTTTCTTGGGACCACGAAAAAGCATCGTAAACTGTGGGCATCGTAAAATCCGAACATAAATTATGCCTATAAAAATACTATTTATTTTGTGCATTGGATTTACGAGAAACTTCACAATGTAAACTGCTAACATACTCTGCAGGGCTTGGAAACCCAAATTACCAAAAAAGTAAATGCGATAAAAATTAATGCTGCAGTACAGGTACCAATCATGCTTTATTGAAACGAACCTTTACGGTACTCCACTGCCCACTGCTGCGATTCCCGTCAGCCAACGCAAACATTAAAAAAAGCCAGTAAGTTTCCTTTTGACCTTGTTTGATCAGTGAACCAAGAGTTTTCGCTCGAGTTGGGCAACGTCCAAACGGAGGTTCTCTGCGGCGTTGCATGAACAGACAAAGTTCCGGACGTCCTCTATGTGCCGTAGCACCTCAGCAAACGTGGTAGGCACAGGCACTGCATGTGTGGCATCGTCGTCCTCATCCGATGTCGCAGCGGTGTCAGCAATAGGCAAAGCTTCCTCGATGGCGTCATCCAGCGACACCTCACCGCAGATCGCAACGTTCTCGTCAGCCTCCACATACTCAGCGAAGGTCGTGGTGAGGTTTAAACCCTCGAAATGGTCGTCGGTGAAGCGTGCATCGGCCTCGAGCGGCATCGAGGTTGTCGCGTGCTCAGCAGGCAGTCTCTCTCATAAAGCCATAGTGCTTGAGCGAGTTAGTGATTGTGCTTTACGACACGGCGGTCCACGAACTGGCAATAAAATGCATGGTGTCGAGCACAGTGATCCTTTTTTCTGACTCCCTACGCTCCATAGCCGCCAGCTGACGCTGCACTAACCGTTTCCGGTACCCTTGCTAAACGCATTTAATGATTCTGGCATCCAGTAGATGGAGCTTGCCTGTGCAGTTTGGCGGAAAAAAAAGAAACCTTTATGTTCCTCAGGCTGGACGTATTGGGTGGGTGGTATGGTGCGTTGTCCACGAATAGCAATATTTTCCTCGCCTTAGCACCCATTTTGTTATCCAGCTGCTGCAAAAAAATTGTTGAAGAGTGAGGACGTCATCCACGCCTTTTTGTTGAAGTTGTAGCTGTACGACAGCGTCTTCAAGTTCTTAAAGCACCGTGGCTTTGCAAACTTTCCAACATCGAGCACGGGCAGCCTCTCGGAACCGTCCTCGTTAGCACGGAATAGTGCCATCACACGCTCTTTGCTACGCTTGCCACCGTGACAGCTGTCACCCTTAAATGCAAGGACTTGCTCGGGCTGCATGTGGTAAAAAATACCGCTGTCATCAGCGTTGAAAATGTTGCAGGGCTAGTATGCAGCAGTCATCTTTAGCAGTGATTCCATCCACTCGTTCACCGTCAAAACGTCCACGGAAGTACTTTCTTCGCAGGAGCGGCTGTACACAATCCTGTTTCATTTTTAAAGCGATTCAGCCACCCATTCGATGCCTGAAAGTCGTCGATGCCCAGACGCAATGCCACAAGGTCCACCTTTTCTTTTAGAATGGCGCTGTCAACGTTGATCGCAGAGCTCCTTGCTTGATGCAGCCACTTTAATGAGAACTTTTTCTAACTTCTCATGCTGTCCTTCTTTTGCCGTTTTCTGCTTGAGCCCAAACTTGTAGGCATTCTGCAATATCACTGCTTTGTTTGCCAGAATCGTCTTAAGCGAAGATTCGGGTATCTTAATGTCCCGAGCAATGCTGGCTTTCGTGGCTTTGCGCCACTTTTCCGCTTCCTCAATAATATTCAGCTCATCGCTGAGCGACAGAACTGTCCACTTTCGGGACATCGTGCGTCGCATTGCTCCACACAGCTCAAAACCTCCACTGAACGTTGGTCGTTAGGATTACGACGAAGATCACGTACGATAAACCTAGGCCTTTCCGTGCTACCTTGTCGGCGATCTGCTGCTGGGAAACTGGAAGGAGAGAAATGCTTCCCCAACGCAACGAGAGGTGACGCTGCCGAGAAGGGAGGGATAAAGTGATTGTGGAGAAGAAAAGGCGTTGTTTCAGCACAGCGGGCGTCGCGAATGGCTGCTGGGGGGGGGGGGGGGGTGTAGACAAACGCTTCCCCAACGCGACGATAGGCGACACCACCGAGAAGAGACATTACCGAGAAGAGAGGGAGAAAGTGATTGTGGAGAGAATTTTGGCACAGCGAGTGTCACGGGCAGATGCTGGTGAGGGAGAGAGAAACGAACAATCAGACGAGGCAGGAAAGAAAGCTGCGCCGGAGCTAACCGGTTGAGCGGTGTCGAGCGCTCCGCATGCGGAGAGACGGAGCGAGTAAAGAGACCCATGGCACTTTTCTTTCATCCGACGTTTCGTCCCGCGCTTCGCGAGGGTCGTCGTAGAACGCGGTTCAGGCGTAAAATTGCATCGGATAACCGAAGTTTTTAATGCATTGCTTCTATGGGGACTTCGCCGGGACTGCGCTAATCCATCGTAAAATCCGGGTCGTCGCAAAACTGAGGCACGCATAACCGGCGTTCCGCCGTAGTCATCACAACTTATAAAACATATGACCGGTTACATCCATCATAACACAGATTGCTTATTGAATTAACATCGCCAGTCATCTCAAAAGGATGCCAGACTCACTCAGGCTTGCAGGTCGGTTTGAACAAGTCTACTCAGGAGCGAGATTACTGACCTATGCTTACTTGACCTTATCACTTATTCTGCACTACTTTTCCTAGAATAGATGTGTTACTTATGCACGCAATGACGTTCACATGCTCGAATATCTGTGCTAAAATTTTTGCATGGTTGCTGCCAAACAAGGGGGGGAGTAGTGAAACCCAATTTTTCAGCTTGGAATATGCATTGTACATTAAACCACATGCATCCCACAGCATGCTGGCAACATTTTAAGTCTTTGTGGTCAGTATAAAATATGCACTTAAATTTTTGTTTATACTGCAATAGAACCAATTAGCAGTGTGGCAGTGGTGACGGGTCGTGAAATGGACACGGTATGCAATTAGTTTTTTTCTTCCATGTGTATCTCAGTGGTCAATTCAAGATAATTTCTGCAGGCATTCCCGGATTTTCGCTGTTTGTGTCCTGCAAGTGAAGGAATGGCAGGCATGATTTCAATGTGTTTCAAGTCATAATGTTTGAAAAAGGCGAAGGGAACAAAAATGCCTGGGTTGTCCATGTAATTTCCACGACAACAAAAAGCGCTAGTAGGGTCGAAGAGGGGGGAGGGGGGTGGCTGTACCCACACGCCTCTCTGTGCTTCTCCAAGCTAGCTCTCCTGTGTTTCCAACTTGGGCACTTCGCATCATCTGGCGGAGGGCATGGTAGTTAAGCTAGATGGAACTCGGCGTTGGCATGGCAGAGGGTGACAGTGACATGGCACTCATATCCTACCCTGTTTACAACTAGTATACTCCTTTTTGATTATAGCCTTTAGTTGTTGACTATTGCTATGTGTTCTCAGCATGGAGGGGTATTTGATACCATTTTCATGTTCATGTGACGTCTACAAGTCACCTAACCAACCATATTTTTCTAAATGTGATTACAAAATAATGAGATCCCAGGTACGCCAAATCCCTCTGATGTCAGCCAAGAAGATCTTGTCTTCAAAAGTAAAAATACCTTTTTGATGGTGGGATCTGTTGTCTGTCTCCTAGACGAACAGCCTCATGCTCTAACCAGTATGCCACAATGCAAAGTGAAGTGTCCTTGCATTGTTTACCTAGTGGAAAAGCACCCAAGCAGTTTTAGCATTCTGCATGCCATCCTTGAACACTGTGCTGAACCCCAGAACTGGTGGCACGCAGGCAAACAACGATGGCAGCCGGTCATACGGCGCTGTCGGCACACATACACTGACAGCAATTCGTGGTCACGGGATTGCACAGAGGCACCAGATGCACTGTCAGCACTTTATGGACACAGGATTGCACAGACACCACATACTTCGGAGTATTCACACCCCTGTCTTCTTAGTAAGCTTCTCAATGCACACGCGGGGCAGAGAATACGCAGGGGTTCCTACGAAAAGCTGTCGGGGCGTCACGGTCGCACCGATGACAAAAAGACAGTAATCCCTAAACCTGCTCTCAACCCTTTTCGGAGGCTTGCCCGAGTGGCCGGCATTAACTGTCTTGCTCGTTGGTCCCCATTACTACGCCCCTTTTGGCGCCCGTTGAGCAGTGCTTCGCCGAATCGGATAATGCCGCACCGTGAATATCAGAATCTGTGACTTGCTCCATGGTGTGAATCCACCATTACTTCTAATAATTTTGTGTCCTGGTGCAGGCTGTGGGAGCAGCTCCAAGATTTGGACCGTGCCCCATCACTGAAGTTCAGCTGGAATGGCTCACAGTCATGTCAGCACCTGCTGCAGAGCCTGTCCATTGACTCTAGGAACATTGTGAGTAATAGCAGGCAACTGAAAGTGCCGGGCCGTTCCTAGTGAGTTCCTTTTACACCTTGCCCACCGTGAACTGCTGGGCAGCTGCATGGTATTTTACATTGTTCTACAGGAAACTTTGTTTGGCTGAACTGCCATTCTGTCACTGATGTCAAATGCAATTACTTCATAGCTTCATTGGGACATTCACCATTCTCATGATGGCATGATGAGAAACATTTATTATGGCGAATGTCTGATCAGCGTGTAAGGGGAATCGGGAGGTGTTTGTAGGGCCAGCTACCAAAAAATGTTCTCGCATGGCTGCATTATGCGAAGGATGCCCGAGTATGTGCAAAAGGCATGCATTCGCCTGTTGAGGGATGGGTTTGCCCATCGAAACTACCCGCTTGGCCTGGGTGATTTCTCCAGAGGGCCTCGTACCTGGACCACTCACCAACGACCGGTGCCAAATGGTTGCAGTGGCTTCTTTGTTGCACGTTGGGCATCATCTCCACATTGGCGTTAACTGTACCGTCAGTGTCCTTAGAAAGACGTCCTCTGTCGCTGGGTTCTTGCCTATGTGCGAGCATGTCTAGCAGACTCGCAGTACTGCATAAGTTTGTCGAATTTGCTATCACTGCAAGCGCAATATAGTAAAACCTCATTTTAGCAAAGTTAAAGGGGAAGCCGAAATTGATTCATTTATATCCATTAGTTCATTACCGTATAGACTCTTGTAGGAGCCGTGCCCTTGTAAGCGCTGCACGCCCAACTTGACAGCCCTAAATTTGGTTAAAGATAATTTCTATTGGGGTAGCATTCGTATTCAGTGCACCAGTGCTGCCCGCGCGCATCGTCAAATTTTCGCACACTGCTCACTTCCGCATGCCTCTACTAGATTGCAAGAGCTGTGCGTTGACCTCTGATGCAATGGTACATTTGCGGATCCAGGCTGTGCAGTAGTCGTCAGCTGCGCCAGCACCATTTTGACCAAAAGATTCAGTCGCATGTAAAGGCCACACCTTGTCAAAATTGTGAAATAGAATTGTGGCCCTTAGCCGAGTCTATGCGGCACATCCGCTAGTGCCCTTTTCTGCAATACATGCCCAGTGGGATTCAGAGCAATAAACAAGCATAAAAGACGATGACATTGCATCCCGCGGAACCGCTACATGGCCACATATGTGACGAAATTTTAATAAAACAGCAAAAGAATACTTCGGTGTGTACAGCACGACTTCTTAGCACCTGACGCAACTGTCTATATGGTAGCTGCCTTCTGTTTCACTGTGATAGTCTTTCATGCTACCATGCAAATTGAGTGCGTCATGTTCCTGTAGCATGTGGCACAGAACACTGTGGGCCTACTACGCAGCTGATCCAGGCTGATCTGCCGCACTCGTCCAGCTCCGCTGTTTGTTGAGAGGGCCAACGTATCTTCCTGCGCCGGCCGAATTTGGGCCGAACCCCACCAAAAGTGATATATTTGGTGTGTAAAGGTGTCTTCACATGGGAGACGTTCTTGCGGGAGATATAGGTGGGGTAGAGTGGCACCAGCTTGTTTACAGGAAAAAAAATTCCCGTAAATTTCCCCCGCTCATACGGGCAAGGCAGCTGGGGAGGGAGATCACTGTTAGCAGACTACTCTGGCTGCTTGTTATAGGCTTTGTTGTACACTTCACATGCAGTGTCCCAAAGGCACGAGAATTGTTCAGCCAGCGAAAAAAAATTTGTGTAATCGTCGCTTAATTTGACTATCACAGTGGCACACACGCAACGTGTCTTCGCAAATGTAACAGGGCTGCCAACCACAACAAAGCGATTGCGATATGGCAGTCACCCTCTGGAGCAGCAACTTGATCAAAGTTCCGAGGCACCAGCATAAAATTCTGCTGCCTCCCCCACCAAGCGGGGATAGTTTGCTCCATCCATACAGAATGTCCCCTCTTCCTGGGTACACGCGGTGGTGGCCTGCCATCTGGCAAAACCGGGACGTCATTGACACGTAATGCACACTCCCCACGCCAACAGCTGGGCTTTCTCCCCTGTGTGAATGCTGCTTAAGGGTTGAGTATTTTTTAGTTTTGGACACAAGTCTAGTTTATTATATGTATTGGCAGTACAATTTTATTTCTTCAAAACGATGTTTTATATACGTGGATCTCTATGGAGATTTCAAGGGTAATTTCACTTACTTTGTTATGTCCATTATTTAATTATATCCCATTTTGTTATGACAAGGCTTGACTCTAGTAACATTGGTATGCTGTAAGTTCAAGGATTTACTAATCTGCATCTCAAAGATTACCTCTTTGTTAACGATTCTCTACAACAGCTGGACTTTCTAACAGGTTCTCTCTCCCCCTCTCACTCTATGCATCCTCTATGCCCTCTGTCCCGTGCTGTCCTCCACTAACAACTACCACTGCTGTGTCGCTGTGCTGCCCACTAACCCTGCCTGCTGCTGCTGTTGTCGTTGTCCTCGTGGCCGACCTGTCGGGATGGGTGTGGTGGTCCCGTGGTGGGGCCGACACGTGCGGCAGCTGCGTAACCCGTCAGTGCCGCTGTTTGCCTCCCACCTGGGTCTGCTGGAGCCCCAGCGTGGGGGCACGGCCAGCCCCTCTGCGGAGGAGCCAGCGTCCTCCACGCCTGTCCCTCCTCCGGCCTGCTCAGAGGTAACCTGTGGCTAGGAAAGGACGCATGGCCTGCGCCAACTCCCTAGCACGTCAGGATGGCATGAAGTACACAAAATGAAAAATACAGTTGGCTTCCATTAATTCGACCCAAACGTGGCCGACGAAATTGCTCAAATTGTCCAGCCAGTCGAATTCAATGAGGGGCAAAAAAACTCCAAAACACGCTGCTGATTTTGATAAATTGCATGTGCCAGAGAACTAGCTAGTGAAGTGGTTGGTCTAGGCGTAGGCCACCAATCTCATTTGCTATTGTTGCGCTGTCATTTGATAAATGCAGAATATTAAGCGCGCAAAGCACCAGTTCATGTAGACAGCGATAATGCACAGTGTGAGAGTGATGATGCTTGCCATTAGGTGTTAATAAACTTCCGTTCTACTGGTTTCAACTGCCTATTTTTATTGCTGAGAAATCGGGTGTGCATTGGGTTTCTGCTTTGTTTAGGAGCTGTAATGTCTTCTGTATGTCTGTTTTCTATTTGAACCCACAAAAGATGTATGTTTGTTTTCTATTTGAACCCACAATAGATGGTTGGTTGGACATTCAATTTGGAAGTGGGGGTGGGAGGGGGGAGTCAGAATAGGGCAAATATTGCCAAGTGAATCAGCAATATGTTTTGGAATTTTTTTTCTGCCTCTTTCAATCAACCTGCCGGATAATCGGATCAGTTTTCTCTGTCCCATCAAGGTCAATAATGGACGCTGACTGTCTACATGGGGATTGACGGGGGTAGGTTCAAGGTCTTGTTGTGCCAGGAGCATGGGGCATCGTGACCAAGTTATTGAATTCTGATTACATGGCCAACGCATACTTTGTTGCTCTGGCCACCGTAGATATGGCTTTTGCTGTCGAGACATGCCCGGGTTCTGACGGCCCCTATGCGCAGCAGGCCGGTGCGGACAGCGCCATTCCTCCGGCTCAGTTTGACTGGACTTCGAGCGGCCTGGTAAACCCATTGGAGCAGCCGGCTGCCTCGACGTTGCTGGACCTTGAATTTCTTTCGAGCCTCTCGTCAGCCACCGTGGGCAGCAGTCCCCCAACGAGCAGTAAGTGTATCTCCAGGGCCGTAAAGCCTTTTTTCTTTTGTTCGTTCCTTAGGGGTAAATCTGGTGTTACTGCCTGTGCAACTCTGTTAGAAGGTGCTGTAGCACCTTGTAAATGCTAGGATGTAGATGGTCCAGCTGGTTTTACAGTTGCCGACCATTCATTCGGACCTTACGGGTACTGCGGAAATGTCTGAATAAACAGGTGTCCGAAAAAGCAGATTAAGAAAAAAAATGAAATTCTTTGTTTCCACGCACTTATTCGGGCTCGGCAGTAGGCTTGAAGAAATCGTGAATGCGCCGTTGCCCGCTGTTCCGTTTTTTTGCATGTCCGAATTTTTGGAGTCCGGAAAATCAATCAGCAACTGTACATGTGGCGTGGACTAGAACATGCACGTGCCTGCTAAGATAGGGCTTTCTTGGAATGAAGTGCTCATATAGAGCTTCGCTCCTCTTGTGATATGTCTCGCATTAGTGTTTGCTCTCACGTACTGAAATGAGTGAATGGAAAAAATGGAAACATGAATGATGCCATGGCAAGTGTGGTCCTTCACAACATTCAATATGGCAATGTGCCGGTGCTGTTCACAGTCAACACAATTGTACACCCTAGCACTAGTGCTTACACTTTAATATTAAATGAAGCTACTAGGTAATATTACAGAAGAAACAACATTTTGCACACCATTTCAATGGAAGCTCAGGTATTGTGGCACCAGGCATATGCAATTCAAGGTCTTCCAGCTCTTTGCGGCATTCCCACGCGTGCATCACCGCCATGATTCCCCTCTAGTTAATTCTGCAAAAGCATCCTCACGGTAGCATCTGAAGCTCTCTGCTATTCATGTGGGTTGAAGTCTCTGAAAACTCTAGGCATCTGAGTGTACCTTGCAGGGCTACCGTGGGCGACAGTCTCGTGACCAGTGGTGAGCGCAAGCCTATTAAGCTTCTTGGTGAACAGCTATTGAAATGGGGCAAGCCCATGAATCTCGTTAGATGTGATTCACATATATGTTAGTGCAGCTTGGAACAGTTGTGAATACTCTCCAAAAACTGTGCCTTAGATTATCTGTAAAATTTGCTAGGTTTGATTGTTGACTGCTCCTATGCCTCCACTTCATCTGCAGTAAAAATTTGCAGCAGTTTGGAAGGCGCATACAATGGCAGCAGGTGTTACTGTGTTGGTATTTAGCCACAGAGAGGTTAATTTGAACAAGTTTCGTAGCGTTTGACTACAGAGTGCTGCAAATATGCAATGCCACAATCGCAATTTTGTCCAACCGAAACTCGGTTGGCGGAGTACACATGGCTACAATCATCATTCAGTAAGGTATAACAGGAGCCAGTGGGAATAGACTTTCACAAGAATAGACTGTCTGGTTACTTGGTGCATGATCAGTGACTTGCACTACACGAGACATGCAGAGACACATGCGCGCATACAGACTTATTAAATGTGTGCACATATACATTTCGTAGCACTGATAATCAGCATTATGTGTATGTGTGTGTCTCCCTGCATCCCGTCATCATGTGCTACAAGCTATTGGCCTCCTTATGTTTGTACTATTGCACAAAAGTGGCTACCTTGTAAGGTGTATCCCACATGAAAAATTGAGTGCTACGATACTGACAGCTGTGGTTCATTGTTGTTGACAACTAGGTCTGGAGAAAGAATTCCTGGGGTTGAGCAGTTCTGAGGAAGCACCAGTGTCGTCGCAGTCTTCTGCACCATCTAAGCTGCAGGAGCTGTTACGGAACAACGTGTCCACCCTATCTTCAACACGCCGTCGGCCCTCGCTGCTCAGCGGCGAAGCCCAGGCCATCTTGGATAGACTCCCAGACCTGTCGTTTATGCAGGCGCGCGTGCTCATGTTTCCGGTGCACTTGGACTGATCCTTATGTACGAACGTGTAGGGCCTGAAAGCTACTGTCCCCATATTTACAATGTAGGGGAGAGGAACTTGACATGGCCCCTCAAATCATGAGCTGATGGTTGAATTTGGTATTAGTGCTCGGCCCATTGGCAGGGCCACCTGTTGTGCCGAAGAGAGGTTGTGCTACGTTGACAATTCCATTCTTCGATTTGTTCAAATGTGTTCGGCGTGTTTTAATTAGTGCCATCAGTGCACATTCTTCTTGCGAGGAGTATTTAGGAACTAGATGTATCCGTATGCATTTCTTACCACCGATAATTTATTTTGTTTGTGTTAAGAGCAAGAGCACAAGTGGCAGACTACTAGGCTTTAGGGGTTGGGGTCTATTAGATAAGGGATATGTATACGTGAGTGCAGCACACATCAGTGCTGGTCGTATCCCGACACAAAATACAACTTGGCGCTTTGGTCATCTCTCTGTAAGTGCTGAAAAGACGAATGCTTCCGCCTTTGCGCCTGTATGCGTTATTGTGTTTTCTCAGCTCTTTCTGCGCTTGCCTAATAAATGGTGTAATATGGTGGAAGTGCATGTGATGGTACTTTCGTTGTGGCTTTCAAACACTTGGCCTTTATGTAATGAATGTACCGTATTTACACGATTGTAAGTCGACCCCCCCATATCGCGTGTGACAGGGGGAAAAAAAAAAGAAGAGCATACCCGAGGGCGCATTCTATAACAAAAATTTATTGGTAGCTGGCATGGTCACTGGACTACTCATCTTCACTTGTGCCATCGTCCTCACTAGTGCTGCCATCGTCATCCCTGCTATGGTCCCACAGTGCGCCATCGTCCAGCAAAATTCCACATTTGGCAAACGACCGCGCCACGACATCTTGTGGAACAGCAGCCCACGCCGAATGCACCCAAGCACACACAGCAGCCGTCAGGGAGGCTCTTTTGACAGGTCCAGTTGGCGTAAGTTCACTGTCTTCTGCCGCCAGCCGCTCCTTGTACTCACATCGGAGCAGGTCCTTGAAAGGCGAAGATCCAGGCATGTTTCACGACTATGTCGCGCTTCACTGGCAGGGACAGATCACGCGTTTCTGCAACGTACACCGCAAGCTTGGCCTACAGCTCCGGAAAGCGTCCAGACTTCGGCCAGTGGGAAATTCACTTGCCGTCACAAGTGAAAATTTTGCTTCGCGAGTCTCCACTCTTGCACCACCCGTCCAGAAACATCGAACTTGCGGCCTGCTGCGCAGTGATTTGTGTCTTCGGCGTAAAGGATGGCAGCCCTCTTGACGCTGCTGTGAACGAGCACTGAATGTTTAGTGGGCCTGGAGCACTCATGACTGAGGAAGCATGGAAGTAGCACATAGCCGGCAGTCAAGTCAAACTCGTCATACTAAGAGCTACAGGGAAAGAGAAATGTGAGCGGTGTCTGTTATTTCATGAACTATCGATACTCCCCGCAAGCGTCGCCATTATGAGGGTGCTGCCGCGAATGGAACAGCGGCACTTCCATCAACTATCGTCACTCCCAATGAGTGTTGTGTTCACTGTAAAACTCAAAAATGTTGAAAAACTCTTCCGAAAAGCAAACAAACGTGCGGGATAGCGAAAAGCTATGGGTAGGGCCATAGAGCAAACAAAATTGTAACTACGTTGTAGCTGTCCTGATATCGTGTTGGTCTCGCTCTTTTTTGACCGTGCCATGTTTTGGTTTCGATTGTAAGTTGACCCCCCCCCCCCCACACTTCAGGTATTCAAATTTAAAAAAAATAGGTCGACTTACAATCGTGTAAATACTGTACTTAACTACTAAGGCTCTAAACTACCTGCCCACTTGCAAATGGGCCAATTGCCCATGTTTGAATGTTGCTATCGAATCGACAAACCATAATCTGTTGTCTTTTATCTGCCATATTTCAGTAGTCCATTTTCATCACTTCTGCATTAAAAGTGATTATTCTGGAATTATGACAATGCATATTTCGTGTTATGTTTGTTGGAGCTTCTTTCACGAAAGCAATGCCTTTCAAGGATTATTAAAAGGCGTGAAGGCTTGAGGAGTTGAGGCAAATCAGCTTTGTTTTTGAGGCAAAACTATACAAGATTGGATGTGTGGAATGAATGCTGACATTGTGGTATAATACGTGGTTTAGGTTTCACAGGAAATGTGCAATATGAAGATTTGAGCGAGGTTGCCAACATTGTAAAGCAGCTGCAGTGACTGCTAGTGCAGCTTTTGAGGTGCTGCTGCTGGTTTCACTTCGTTCCTCCTAAAAATGTTGTTGGAGCAGTGACAACCACACCAGTGTTCTCCTTGAGGTTTCTCACTGCTGCGGTCCTCTTCTCTGTCTTTGTCATCATTTAGTGATGGTCTTTCTACATGGCTTGCTTGGAAATGCATTTTTTTTTTCAAGGAAATTTCTTGCATGTGATAAGTGCTTAGTTTCACAAGATATTGTTATGATATTGCCTCTGATATTGTTATGTGACATACAAAAACCTAGTGCTGCTAGCACAAGTTACTGCATTGATGTGGTCTGCTGATAATGCATTGCCATTTCGACCAAAAGGACTGTTGTTCGCATATGTAGTTGCTGTATGAATGTACTTGTTTTCTTATTATTTTTTTTAATTGTGGTTTTAGCGTAGATCATGTGATGATCTGCATTGTGCCCGGCCAACAAATTGCCACAAAGTGTCCATTGTGCAGCTGTCACTGTGAAAGCTCGGGGTAAGCCTGGAATAAATGGTTTCACAGGAAATATGCTGTTCCTGTCATCTTGTCTGCTTTCAGGGACATCTGTAATGTGATGCTGATATACACAATGAAATCCTGCGAATTCAGTGCAAGCTCAGCTCACGAAACTACACTGCACCTAAACTAAAAAGTTCTAGAATTTTATGTTCTACAACAGCAATTTGATTAAAAAGCACCCCTTAGTGTCAGTCTCGGTATTAATTTTCACCTCCTTGGATTCTTTAAAGCGTGCCTAAATCTAAGTACACGAGCATTTTGCATTTCGACCCCATTGAAATGTGGCAACTGCAGCTAGGAATCGAACCCGCAACCTTCAGCTCAGCAACAGGACGCCATAGCCACTGTGCTACTGTGGTGGGTGACACCGCACCTGCACCTCTATGCTCCGAACCATTAAAGCTCATATGATGCTGATATGGAAAGTTCGCCTCTGCCATGACATCACTAAAATGAGCAAGTGTGATTGGCTGGCACATCTCCTCAGTGTAAATAGACAACCTGGAGTCACCAAAACAGAGAGAGAGACAGTAAATTAGACGCAAAGGATGGCAACAAAAACAGTCCATGGAGATTTACAATGTGGCAAGAAAGAAATCGGGAGGAAAAGCTATGATAACACGAAGGGCAATGCGTGAGCTGAATGCCCGAGTACAAAATCATACACCAGCCAGTTAGTATCTGCCACACAGTGATGCATGTGTCTGCTGCAGCACAAGTCCAGAAACAGCTCTGTAGTGGAATGTCAAGATATTCAACCAGCAACTCCCCATAGGGAATGTTCACCTTCCAGAAGTGCTGGCATTCAAAATGGATGGAAGTGTTCTGGCAAGCAGTCCGGATAAGCAAGAGGTATTTATTAGTGGAAAAAAAGCAGGGAAGAGATGGGTAGCACCAAAGTTACAGGCACAGATAACTGCAAGATAACTGCAAGATGCTACATCCATAACGTGTTTCTGGTTCCCAAAATTGCGTCCAGCGCCTTCAACCAGCAAAAGCATACCCTTTAAGACCTGCATTTTAAATCCAGAGGGCGCTATCCTATGAAATGCAAATTTGGACCCCACCTTTAAATAGATGAACTATTTGATATAAAAGATCAAGGAGAAATAGGTAAAATGCTATACTGTGATATAGTAAAATCTAATTAGCTCAAGCGTCCTAGGTGCCTGTTGGTTGCCACCCTGTTTCTAAGCGGATGCAAAGGATTCATCCCCAGCATCTCTTCAGAGATGGTGAGCAATAATGGCGAGAGGCCCTGAAGGGAGAGAGAGCATAAAAATTCAGTTGTCTATTCGGACTTGTGCCATTGAGTCGTGTCTCCATGTACCCTCATCCCAACTATTACATCCATTTTTTCATTATAGCTTGTTTCACTATAACGAGGTTTGGCCTAACCCAAGCTTTAAGTGATCAGCAGCTTGAGAAAGCACCTTGCATCATGCTGTAAATGTCATAATTTTTGCTCTCAGTCGGATATATTCAATCGACTCGCTTTCTCCGAGAGCCACACATGCTTTCCATGTAGAGCCACAACGTCAGCCAGGCAATGCCACTGCACCTGGCTAGAGAGAGTGCACAAGCACTGCCACTCTACATACAGCACTAGCATCGTGACCAGCGAGAGAAAGAATGCATGCTGCCATTCATCTATAGGGTGCTTTGATCGCTTTGAGGCACCTTAATGTTGAGTGGCAGCGCCCATGCTCTCCCTCTCGTTGATCGTGGTGCCAGCACTGTAGAGCAGCAGCATGCATGCTCTCTCTCCCTTTCTCATTGTTTGTGGCGCTAGCGCTGTATGGTGAACGGCAGTGCCCATGCTCTCTCTCACTACCTATGGCACTAGCGCTGTAGGTTGAATGACAGCATGTGTGCTCTGTCTCGTTCATGATGGCGCTCTCGCTGTAGAACAGCAGCACCCGCACTTGCTATCGTTGGTCATGGCATTACTGCTGTATCTTGAACAGTATCGCATGTGTGCTCTCCTCATTGGTTGTGGCGATAGCGCTGTATGTTGAATGGCAGCACGCGTGCTGTCGTTGCTTGTGGCGCTAGTGCTGTATGGTGAACGGCACCGGCCATGCTCTCTCATTGGTTGTGGTGCTAGCAGTGTATATTGAACGGCTGTGCGCGTGCTATCTCATTGGTTGTGGCACTGGTGCTCTATGGTAAATGGCAGCGCTCATAGACGTCAGACTCTCGAGTTTTGCAAGACGCGTAGCGCCACCTGCGGGTGTGAAGAGGCAGTAATTAAGTAGTGCGAAGCCCGACTCCATTGCTAAGTTGCCTATGGAGTTAGCGACTGTGAAACGACGATTTAACTAGATTTTGGTCCATATTGCGAGTGTTTGTCGCATTTAACACCCAGACAGAGCTATGAATTTCTCCGCTAGTCGGACGCGCCGCCGAACTGCCATAAAGCGCTTGCTGGCTCACTCTGGCTCACTCGTCAGACTGATGGCGGAAGTGACGGCAACCTCGATAGCTCCGCGCTCTACGAAGAAACGCCGCAATCGACGCTACTGTTGTGTTGTAAATTGCCGTGAACGTGAAGGACTGACTAACAACATTCAGTTTTACCCATTTCCATCGCGATCGTATGAAGGGGAAAGGCGAGGCAAGCCGTCCAGCGTGTTGTGTAATTGAATTACTTGCATTCCCCACAACACAGTGGCTCGCATGACAAAGCGCAATAATGTTGTGTGCTGTAATTGTGTTGCGTAGCTCTGGCGGAGGACCGTGGCAACCAAGCGAAAACTCCAGGATATGCAGCCGCCATATCATTGGCAACAACTCTTGCAATGCCGCCGTCATCACACAATCACCGTCACGGATTTCTTCACGCATTGGTCGTCATTCTATTGTCCTCATATGCTGTTGCCATGCCATCGTCTTCATGCCTTGTCATACCGTCGTCATGATTCCGTCGAGGTCGTTCCATTGTAGGTATTCAGATTTTGTCATGCGCTCGTCATCACACCATCGTCGTCATTCGGTTGTCTTCTTGGCATCGTCGCCATGCAGTCATTTTACCGTCGTCATTACTTGAGGAAAATTATCCGAATATCCTCGTGCCGTCGTCATTATACTGCCTTCGTCATTCCAACGACGCCATTCCTTATCCGTCATTCTTGCCTAATCAGGCTGTCGTCGTTGCACCGTTTTATAATTGCCTTGCTTCTCATGCGGTCCTCATCATACCGTCGTGCCTGCGCCATCGTCGCCATTCCAGCTTCGTCATCTGGCTGTCGTCACACGCTCGTCGTCACCATCCCATTAACTTCATGATCTTCATTGTGATGCATTTGTTGTTATAGCATAGTCATTATTTCACAATCGTCATCTCAACGGCGTCATGCGGCCGTCATCATACCCCCTTTGTCGCTCCATTGACTCCATGCCTTCATGGTCATTCTATCATTGTCACTGTGGCGTCTTCGTGCATATTGACGACCTTGGAAAGCCAGTGCCACACCTGAGTGAGCTGATATTGGAGACAGTGCACAGGTTGCGTGAAGCCGACGTAATGGAATTCTCTGGAAGACCACTACACATTTTAAAGAAACGTGAGTTCGGCAACACGGTGTGTCACGACATTGCGTAAACTCTAATCCCACTACCGCCGACAGTCATCATGAGGTAGGTGTTGCCATAATTTTTTTCTATTACACAGAACACGGTGCGCTGGCACGATTTTGTCTGTCAGAACACTGGGTTTATATGCCCATTCATGGGTACTTACATACGGCGAACACATGACCTTTGTTCATATATCCATAAATATAACCCCCATGATACCGTCCGACCAACGGGAATCAGGAGCAGCTGTACCGAACGCGGGAGCACCGGCGAAGAAAGCTTCAATTAAAAAAAAAAAGTCGCAGCTTCGTTCAAAAGGCTGAAACATTCATAGTCATTGCAAAGTATTAGACAACGATACGAAGCAAGGTTCATAGTTCTATTTTGGGCATGTATACTGCAGCAAACATTTGCCTTACTAATTAAATTGTCAAGCATGTGTCACGTGTCGTACGGGCGAACACGATTAGATCTCAGTCTATGGCGCGGAACGCTCGCAGTCACAACGCTGGCATGACGATGAGCGGCAGAAGCCGTGAGAGACTTTCCATTTGTGCTGCCTCTCGGTTCAGAGCGAAGTAGGCGCGTGAAAACACAGTGCACATGAAATCATAAGCGGCCGTAAAACGTCAAACAATTACAATATGTTTTTATTCCAATCTCCTGACGTCAAATTTGCGTAACCGCTGACGTAAGCATCGGGCGGTGACCGGCAGGGTCGTCTGAACAAACCAATCAAACACTCTCCTCGGTCATAGGAGGTCACTTTCGTTTGCTTGAAAAACGAATAACATTGCCTACACTGAGCGGCTTGTCTTACCTAATTGGCTGACAAGAGGCGAAGAGCACACTCAAATGGAGAGGGATTCGATGGGGCCGAGCCAGTGCACTGAAAATTGATAACCGGATGAAGAGGGTGGTGGCGGCGTCTGCGATTGGTCCACTTTCCCTCACTTAGTTTGCGGTGGCTGGTCGAAAATCGCGGCGGCATGCAATGGAAGCTTAAGGACACTAAAACGGATCCTCAGCAAAGAAGCATTGGTAGAACGAGGTCGTAAACGAGCCGAAAGTGCTCGAAAATGTTACACGGCCACGAAGAAAGCTTTATTATACGCATATAACCCATGCTCTCCAGCAGGTGCGAGTAGCCAGTGCCTGAGTGATCGGCGGCAGCCATCTTTTATTACTTTCAGAACGGGGCAGCCTGCGGCTATTCAGAAGAAAATTAAGTTTTGTTCGGCTTATTAATGCATCTTTAAGGCGTACACGTCACTTTGACGCGGTGCGTTTTTGCGGTTTTGTGACGTCGCGTGACAGGCAGGTGAAGTAGGTGCAGCCCGAAAACTCTTGACCGATAGCCGAGGGCGAATGCGAAAAGGCGTCGAATCAGAAATGACTGTTTTTCTTTTGTTCGGTCAAATCATGCATAATCTGTGTGTGTACGTCATATCAGATGGGGAGCTATTGCGGTTTTCGTGACGTGTGACAGAGAGGTGAAGAAAGGGTGGTTCAAAAATGTTTTTGACCAATCGCGGAGGGCTGATTGCAGTATTGGAATAGATAAGTTCGGAATAGCTTTACGTTATAGCGCCCAAGTAATCGCTGCTCGGCTCAGCTTAGCACCCGCCGTAGATTATTTCGAAGATAGGGCACGTGTGGCCGCGCTCAGCCGCGCCATGCGCAGCTTGGCTAGAGTAGAAGTGCGGGCGCAGAGCTGAGTTGCCCCCCTCTCTCCTTTCCTAGCACGTGCTCATCTCCCCGCTCCCTCCTTGATGCTCGAGAAGACGCCACGCATCAAAGCCGCCATGCTTCTCGGCTCACCCTCGCACGCATTCCTTCGCACCTAAGCACATGGCTCGCGGCGGGGAGCTTATCGCTCTTGGACTTTATACAGAACCTCACTTCGACGTGAGGTTAGCCTGCAATGTTCACCTGCCTCTGGAAATTCGCCTGTAGTGTCCATATAACTGCGATGAGAATAAAAAGAGCCCACGGAAGCAACCAGTTTCCTGAACAAAAAAAAAAAAAAGCCCATGATTCCTTGGGAACGTTTAGAAAATCGCACATAATCTTGAGTACAGAATCGAGTTGAACCATTTGAAGAATGAGAGATATGTCTCAGCAAGCTAACCAGATGAAAGCTAGGGGTCCCGTCTAGTTTGTTTCCTACAGTATCATCTAGGTCTTCCTGGTGATATATCATTGATTGATACTGGCGATTGCTTATTACCGTATGCTGGAACACACCACAGTGTATGTTTGCTGTGTTATTCTCCATGTCCCTTCCCCGATGTAAGGCAAATATTCGTTCATTTTATTCGCCGAGAGAATTCACGTTACCAAACTCAGTGCTCTGTGAATCAAAGTAGCAATCATGTCTCAAAGCGCGCGTCTACCTCGCAACTGAAATAAACGGGTGCACCCTCCATTTTTTTAGACAATGAGTGGGCATTAAAGAAATTGCTCAGTTGGAATCGCAAAGAAAAATGTGGAGTCTTCACACTAATGCGAAATGGTAAGTGTGGGGTATAATGTTACGATGGGGAGATATGAGCGAAGAAGTCGTAAAAAGCTGGGAGGCTGCTTAGCTAAGGAAGAAATTCCTCGCTACAGACAGCGATTTCTGTAATCTTAAAACGAGAGGGCACGAGTTTTTCTGGCTACGTTTGAACAGAATCGTTGGCTCGCTCTGGCTACACAATAGAGCTGAGGAAGAAGCGGGACCAAACTTGTGCGCCCTTCTTACAGACTGGTCAATATAAGCGAACCTGGCTTCTTTCGAGCAGTTGGATTAGGAATTTCAGTTGTCTGTAATTAAACCACGCACTTTAAAGCGTTGCCTATACATGAATCACCCGCATGAGACAGTGGCCACTTATAAAGATTTCGAGCACTTCATTAACGAATTCTTGTCAACGCTGTACTTTACAACACATATTCAAATTACGCACGCACAGCAACATCAATATCTCCTACTTTTCCCGTCTCAATGGCTTATAGCTTTTCCAAGACAACGGCCTAAATTTGGCACCGTAATTCATTACAAATTGAAATTTTCCTACGCTAAGCCAGTAACCTGCCCCCTATTTCCACAAAATAAACACAGCATGACTGGTTTAGTATACAAACGACGCCAAGGGCGCCTAGTATACTTCCTGAAAATAGTATACCCGGGGATGTATAATTAGTTACAAAGTTCATAATTATTTCACAAACGTTAAAACTTTGCCAGACGTTATACGCAACACTTCCCCAATTTTCCCTGAATATGAGCATGGTGTAACGGCGAGGATTTACGGGACATTGGGAAACATGTGGACGACGGCAGTATCTCTCTCTCTCTCTCTCTCTCTCTCTCTCACACACACACAAACACACACACACACACACACACACGCACACGCACACACACACACACACACACACACGCACACACAATCTCACTCACTCACTCACTCACTCACTCACTCACTCACTCACTCACTCACTCACTCACTCACTCACTCACTCACTCACTCACTCACTCACTCACTCACTCACTCACTCACACACACAAACACACGCACGCACGCATTCAATATCAGCAGTTCTTGCACATACATTACACTTAGCTCATTGCAGGCAAATTTGGTTTCTGTAGCTGGCAGAGTTCTACAACAACGGCGGAATAAGTTCTGCTCCATTCGTAACGCACACTTATAACGCTATGGAGCGCTTGTACATCCAATTTAGTGTAAAAGTCGCAGCTGAAAAAAAAACTAGCCAAAAAAATCTGCCCACTGTTTACACCAAATACAAGTCAAGTGCCTCGTTTATTTTACCGAGCATATTGGGGGAAAACTGCTAGACATGTCTCGTTGAACCCATGAGTAGAGGCATGAAATGAGTATTCAGTAATTACTTACAACATCGTAGTTATGCCACAAACGTAAAACATTTCCCGCACATCAGCGCTAGTACGGCCTCCACTTCTACTGAATGTCAACTTAGTATTGTAAATTGTTATCCTTGGACACAGAGAAACAAAGCAAACAAGGTTCGACTCATGCTTTCAAGCAGTTGCAGACGCAATCTTTTACTAAGGGTGTCATTTGTCCACGCCCATTTAACATCAGACCCTTGCTGTTCATTATACTCCTAACATCTTCGCGACAACTTATTTAATGGCCGTTATAGTTCTCTGAGGACTGCGGGCTGAATTCAGCGTTGTTGGTTAAAGACACGTACAACGGTCCCGAGCATTATAACACGTAATTTACTATAAAGGCTGTAATTAACCCACACACGTTGTACTTCGTCGACACAGTACCCATAACCTTAGCCAAATTTTTGCCAAATATAAACAAGGCGCGTCGTTTAGTTTACTGGCGATACGAGATAAACCTACTACGATCTTGGTATCAGGCTTTAATTTAGGATTCAGAAACGACAAAACACACAACTGAGGCGAGAACGTTAATGTTACGCTACACATTACGTAACAAGGACCCAGTTTTCACCACAAGCGTACTCTGCGTGGTGCAGAATGCTCTCGGGGCAATAGGGAACATAATTTATAATGGCGGTGAAACGCGCTTTCTAGCACTTGTTTAAGAATTTTTTTACAAATCCTGCCATAAACCGACGCTCTTGGAACTTTGCCCACACATCCAAAAATATATCGCTTCCAATTTCATATATATTTCAAAATTGTGGCATGTGCAGGTATTCCATGACATTGGAAAGCTTCCTGCACCGTTTTAAAATTGCGTTTGTAAGGCTTGTATATGCAATTAACTTACAGTCTTCAACCTTTTATTACTCGCCTCCAGTAAAATGGTTACGTTCTCTTTTTTGTTGAAAATGTCGAAGTGTTATTACACTAAAGTCTATCAGAGCAGCGGGTTAACAAGGTAAACATTCGAAGATACGAATCGTAAAAAGCACAAAACCAGGGTCTAACAATTTCCTTAACCGCTAAATTAACACCCACGCTTCAAATTTTCCAGCGTATGAGCAATAACATTCCCAGCATTCCATTTAAATATAAACACGGTGAACTATCTACTTCTCCCGGCACACCAATAGAAGATGCATACTAGCAGGTCACAGCTAATGTTTTCGAAGCTGTTCACCGAAAAAAAAAAAACGGATTTAAAAATACGTTGCAAGATACGATCTTAAGTCCTACGGTGATTAGTCGTGAGATCACTGACCTGGTAAAACAAATGAATGCGCATGTCTCTTCCGATTCGCTTCCGATTAATCCACATTATGCCACATCAACAGAGAGACTGATGGCTCTAGGAGTGCACAACACATGGGCAGAACTGGCGGAAGCGGTGCGAACCTCTCAAATTGAGAGACTTAGCACCACGAGGACAGGAAGAGCCATATTGGCCAAAGTTGGAATAAATCCGGACAGAGGCCCCACCCAAAAGATGGAAGTAGATAGGGACGTTAGAAAAAATCTGATTATCGCCCCCCCCCCCCCCCGCCAAGAAACATGCACCCGGAACATAGC
The DNA here is from genome assembly GCF_050947875.1 of Dermacentor variabilis. Classification (NCBI taxonomy): domain Eukaryota; kingdom Metazoa; phylum Arthropoda; class Arachnida; order Ixodida; family Ixodidae; genus Dermacentor; species Dermacentor variabilis. The sequence goes on along the minus strand of NC_134574.1, from coordinate 73,812,359 downwards.
AAAGACAGGAGGCATAAACGAGCCGAAGCATTAAAAATTAGATTCGGTAATATCTCGGAACATGAGGTGGCCTATGTAGACGCGGCGGGAGGTAGCGGCATTTTTACGGTGGCAACGGCCGTCAGCGGCCGGGGTATTCCCGTGACCGCTGTCACACTGCGCGGACCCAACATAGAAGTTGCTGAGGAAATTGCGATCGCATTAGCTTGCGCTAGAACGGACGAGAAATTTGTGATCAGTGACAGCAAAACTGCCATACAAAATTTTAGCAAGGGAAGGATCTCGCCCTTAGCGGCCAGAATCCTAGGCCAGAGAAAGCTAGATAGAAAAATTCAAATAATTTGGACTCCGGCGCACGAAGCCGCCCCCGGCAACGAGGCGGCCCACGAGCTGGCTCGAGATCTCTGCCGCCGAGCCGCTACGGGGCCCCTCGATGACCGAGGGAGTGGAGAGCGCATGCTAAAATATGGGGAGATCACGCAGCATTATAGATTGGCTCGTAGACTGGTATCTCCGCCAGACCCAAAATTAAACAACAGACAAGCAGCCGCGTGGAGACGACTACAAACTTATACATATCCGCACCCGGTTATGGCGAACCACATATGTTCCCCGAGGCTAGGAGCGATAGATGTAATCTTTGTGGGGCGAGAGGGACCGTCGACCACATAATATGGGAATGTCCGTACTCTCCCGGGGGAACGCACAAAATAGGTAGTAGAGACACCTGGGAGACCCTGCTGCGCAGCTCGGACTCTGAGCTCCAGCTCCGGCTCGTCCAACTGGTTGAAGAGGCTGCTGGGACCCAAGACCTCCCAGCCTGCATCTGAGGCGGCGGTACTCGCCCCCTGACCTGCGTGTCGGGGGGTGGGTAGATCACCTTATCCGTTGGACATTAAAGTTTATTCTATCTATCTGGTGCCATTTTTGCACCAAGGAATATTGCCTTAACATTAACCAAGACCTCTACTTGGACGAGAAGGACCACGTTTATGCTTGACCAAAGGACTATTATTTATTAGAGTTTGGGTAAGCGCCAATCAGTCTTCTTGCACATGTACTGAGATGTGCTATTTTATCAAGGGAAGTTTATACTTTTGGTACAGCCTTCTGTCGCAGACAGTCGAAATGAAGAAGCAGCTTTCAAAATGGACACTTTTATTGTCCAATAATCAGCAGACCATGCCACAGACACTATAATCGTGAGACAAGTTAAATGGTAATTTATTATTCGCCTAATGTCAGTACACAGCAAAATTCATTACTCTCTTTCTGTTACCAAATTTTTCTGTGAAACAGATTAAAGCGCTTGCAGAAAGTTTTGCTTTTCAGTGGCGGCCGAAGTCAGGATGCATTAGCTTATGCAGAAAACTACCCTTGCGTCTTTATTGGCCGCGCAGATATTCTGGACTGCGAGGAGTACGAGATACCCGGGACAATAAAACTCGTCTTGAGCATTTGCCCGGGTTATGTGGTGCAAAGACAATCACTGCTACAACATTTTCTCAAGTTCGCCTACCAGGCTTTGTCCTAAGTGGTTCTATTGGGACCTTGGCTGGATTTTTTGTCGGCGTGATGTTGTAAACGCTCTAATCAAATCCTTCCACGAAAGCCGTCTAGATTTGAAACTTTGAAAAGTGTTTGCCGTTAAAATTTCCTCACCGCCATCTTCACACTCATCATCAAAATCTTTATCCCGCTCTCTCTTTTTACTTCTGTTTCCCTTTCCCAATTCTGAGTGGCAGGTCAAAACTTTCAGTGAGGCCGACGTCTAAGCTTTTCTACCTTAATAAATATATATCTCTCTACACTTGCGCGAGCACCGATTAATTTCTCTTTAGAACTGCCCTATGCTTGCTTTGGTCGAAGCCCTTACAATAAACTTGCAGCGACTGAGGTATCTAGAGTCAACCGCAAAAAGTTTACGAACCACACGAGGCCGTGCAAAACTGCCTCTCCCCGTCACCTAACTGTGTGAATCCTGCATCGAGAGCAGAGCTAGGCCGGAAATGGGTCCTCTTGCTCGGCGGCGTGTGAATCTTCTTTGGGCGTGGGCACTTTTCTACTTCCTCGCTCTCTAACACAACGCAGCCCAGGAGCTCGTGGCTGGTGTGAATTCTAATGCTACCCTCCGTGGTGTCGTAGGGGCCCTGGCGTTGCGCTGTTAAGCCCGGGGCTGCGAGAGCGAACCTCAGGCACAGTAGCAACATTTAGATGGGGCAGAAGTGTAAAAACTCCTATGTACCGTGCATTAGGTACACGGGACAAAACACCAGGTGATAAAAATTAACCCATAGTCCCAAGGCGTGCCTCATAATAATTTCTTGGTTTTGTCACGGAAAACCACAGAAATAAAAAAACCAAATATTAATTTGCTCGAATGGGCATTTCTGTCGAGATAAAAGCGAGTCCTTATGGTTGCCGTAGAGTGCCAGGTGGGTGCAGTTTGGTTGGAAAACGACGAAGAACCCAAGTGACCACACTCTCGCGCTCCGCTCAATCGCCTTGAGAGCGGAGCGAGGGAGCGTTCCACATTCCTCTGGTGGCGCATGAGCGCTGTGCGCTCTCTCGCTAGCTTTCCTGCTAAGCAGTTGCGTGCAAATAGCTAGCGTACACCTGTCTGTCTGTAGCGGACCGGAAACACTCAGCTAAAACTCCCTAATAAAAAACGCGCAGCGCATTTCGGCGACGAACACGCCCCTGGCGGTCATGCGCCACAGTGGTGCCATATTCTGGAGAGATCACTTTCAGAGAGACTATCGCTCTGCAAGATTTCTCTTCACTCGGCAGCGGACACGTCGAAGTCGAAAAGCGTTGCCGGCACTACGTGAAGTTAGTGAGCTTCCATCAGCGTCGGAAACGCTGTCAGCCTCATTAGCCAACGTTTCCGGTGCGTAGTCACGCGTGCGTTGTGGAAATTATCACATCTCTGTTGGCGACTGTATAGAGACCATATAGAGTAGAGACAGCTACTACTCGACGAGACAGCCGACGGCCCGAACGACATACCGAATCGTGGAGAGGTAGGCAAAGAAAGCGTCGCTTTGAAACAAGATGGCGCATTTATGGCCTAGCGTTGCTCTCGACTGTAGCTGACGCATCGGAAGCTTCGCGGAGTGGCCTTTTGGCACCTGCTCGCCTGGCCCGTGTGCTTGTGGTGTCGGTTGTACGCTTCATACGTATACACAAAGTATAAGTGCCGATAAGCAGTAGATGAGGGAACCAAAATAGCGCCTAACATATTCATTTTTGTTTTGTGTGAAAGACAATAGCTCTCGTGGCTGTTCTAGTTCGCAAAGAAAATTTGATATGTTAGAAGAATAACACGCCAATTATTTCAAGCAAAAAACTTACATAATTAGAATATGTTACAGACATAAATATGCCACCAATATATTCAGTCTCTGGGAACCAATGTCCCATACCGCCTATCTGTAAGAGAACAATATAGTAGGCCAAAACAAGTATTAAATGGAAATTCTTGATTAGGTGTCATAGGCACCTAATCAAGAAATCAGCCTTAATATTCTCACAGCGCAAGGCTAAACGTGCACAGAAACAAATATGAAGAACGAGACGACAGGTAAGCATGTAAGCTTATTTAACATGACCCAACAACTAGGCTAAACATTTACCATACCAAGAAATCACGTTGCTGTCACAGTACCAAAATACAGGCATCAAAGCACTCACCTACCAGCTGCAAGGGTCAGCGCGAAATTGCTCAAACGTATGTTTTATTCACCTGATATATTACAGAGAAGGTCTTGTTATGCCACGTTATTCCTAAGACAAACGATATACGAAAGTCCCGCTTAATACGGATAATTTGACATCAGTTGTGACCAGCCGGACAGAGGCTACCATTTTGAGTTCTTAGAAGCCTACAGATTCATGTAGCGTGCGTGCGTGCGTTTAGTAAGTTCTAAGTACTAAAGAGCGAGGTTCCAGACGAAAAGCGTAAGGTGATTATTCGACGGCTCCTCATTTCTACGACCGCTATTGATGACAGATATAATACCATGATGCAAAGCAGAAAGTGGTGCCTACGAACATAGATAGCGCTGAGCGAATTTGGCACTCATAATTCATGAAGAATTGTTCTATCGAAAAAAAAAAAGACTTTTAACGCCTCGAGACTAAGCTGCATTTTTGAGGACACCGAATTTGTACTTACGTTTTGCGTGAGACGTTTCCTCTTGGTGTTTGCCTTCATTCAACAGTTTTATCATTCAGTTCATTCCAGTTCTTTTCGTCAGGCTCACAAGACTAAACCAGCACTTCTCCCTAGTATCATGTGATGAATGCATTTCTGGGTAGTAGCAATCGGATGGTGACGTCGTCATTGTAAAAATAGTCAGCAGCGTAGCCTTTTACTCAGAGGCAAGCGCAAACTTTATTAACGGAGGATAATTCACTCGTCTCCTGGCCTCTCTTTTAGACTTAACGTACATGTAGCACAGATGTTGGTTTGCTCTACAGTCTACGACCGCCTGGAATATTGTCTTTCGGGAATTCACAGAAGTTGGTTCCATCTACAGTAAGCGACCTCCTGGAAAATTGTCTTTCGAGAATTATACTGCAGTATAAGGTGTCGTCGCGATACTCCTTTCGTTGTTTTAAAGCAAAGCTGTTTACCTACTTTATGTGATTTGAGCGAAGCGCATTCTCAAAGTCTAAAAGAAACGTATCGATGGGTGGGCGCGTATTCGCTATTCTGCAAAACACGTTGCAGAACACAAGCACCACATGTGCGTTGCCTCGAAGCCACACAATTGCTTGGTTGGATGAACAACGTGAACAGTTGCTAGCGCGTTGTTGGAAATAAACTAATGTTGCTTGCAAAACGTGTCCCTTTGCATAGCATTTATTAGAAACGTTGCACGAAAGCTTTCCGTAACGTATATTCTAGCCGCTTTTGGATTTCTGCCCTAACATTCCCATTTTTGTAACGAGTTTTGGACATCTAGAGTGAACAGACCTTGAGCACAAAGATCATGAAAGGTCATTTTTGCGGCTGCGCTAAGAGCACCGGTGTGTGTAGAAAACTGTACCGTAATAGACCACTTAGTTGTAACTGAGTGGATTAACCAAGCGACAGGAGATTCGTGTTGTTTAATACTGCGGACATGCCCATGCTTGTCCCATTGTCTCAGTACTTGGTGTTTTAATACATGAACGTTAACACACGAACATGGCGTTCTCTTCCGACAGGCCGAGTTCTCTGCGAACTTTACGTTCGGCAAGATGCTCTTGTAGAGTCTTACTCAATTGGCGATAATTACAATGGTTGTCAAAACGATTTAAAAAAAATTTGCGGAGGTGTCCCTCAATACAAGTGGTTTCGAGAAGACTGTGAGAATGTCTACATAAGAAAACGGATGCGAAAGAACACCTCAGCAAGATGACCCACTAGGTCAATAAAGTGTGTCTATTTAGGTACACTTTCTGGTCAGCTTTTCTTTCTTTGTTGAGAAACATTCAATGACCCAGCAAAATGAATGGTTGAGTGCGCAGGAACACGCAGATAAGCAGGAAGAAATTTGCATCATGCTATTACGTCGTAATGGTAAGGTGGTGATGATATTCAGCTTTGGGAAGTGCAGTTATCTGTCCAGCATCAGAGTACGAAGCAATACTATTCCTTCCTTTTACGAGACAGCTTCCTTTGTGTCTGTAGTTTCGTGTAGTATTGCTTTGGACAAGCTGACACGATATTCATCGATTTACTCGGTCAGCTACTCAAGCAATTACAGAGAAATACGCCATTCTGTGTTATTCAACAGTACGAGTCAGGCGTGAGGCTACTTTGCACCCAAAGGGCGCTCGTTTACGTGAAGTTATATACTATTGTTCTTTAGACTAAATAGCCATGAATGCATTAAAATTAAATAAAATTCAAATTCAGGGGATTTACATGCCAATACTGCCATCTGATTATGAGGTGCACCGTAGTGGGGGACTCCGGAATATTTTATTTATTTTTATTTGTTGACAACATGCTGCAGTCGAAAGACCAAGCAAAGAGGCGTAAAAAAATAGTTGACGAAAAAAAATAAAAAACCAGAGAACATAGTGAAATGGTAGAAGACAATATAATACATAATAATATTCAAAAGTCAGCAGGAAAAGTGCAAAGCACGACCAAACAGAAACACAATATGAAAAAAAAAAAACACCACAGTACGTACCATGTGGTCACAAACAGAAAGGTACAAAGCTCTTAAAGTCAGGATTATCCCCATCACAAAATGCTCCCAACGATAACACATTCCATTCTTTTATGGTCTGAGAAAAAAAAAGAATACATGAAAAAATTGGTGCGCGCAAAGTAAGATTCAAAAGTATGAGCACGTGTGTTTCTAATTTGCCTAGAAATTCGGTGTGTTAAGTAAGATTCAGGTTTAATGTTAAATTTACCAAAATATAGTGAGTGCAGAAATTTCAGCCTAGCAATTGCTCTTCGGTGTTATAAAACAGGGATGCTATTACTAGCCATGTGCGTTGAAGGCGAGTCATTTCTCTGGTAAGCAATAAATATAAAACGAGCCGCTTTTCGTTGCACTTTCTCAAGTTTGCTAATATCGTTCTTGATATATGGATCCCAAATAACACAATCATAATCTAATTTAGGTCTTATAAATGAATTACAGGCCAGTAGTTTTATTTCTGATGGAGCTGTCTCTAATTTGTGCCTGAAGAAACCGAGCATTTTAGAAGCGGATGAGCATGCTTGAGTAATATGACTTGACCATGTTAAGTGGTTTGTAATCGTAATACTTAAATACTTATATTCACCAACCTCCGTCAGAGGGCAATTATTGAGAAAATACGTGCAATTAAAAGGGAATTGTTTCTGTGTAATGCTCATGAAGACTGATTTATCACTGTTTACTTTCATCGACGAATCCTTACGCCTCTTGGTAACGGCACAGAGGTTAGATTGTAGGCATTCTTGATCACTAGGAGGGACAACGGTTTTAAAGAATATGCAGTCATCTGAAGAAAGCTTTATCCTGTTTTTGACGTATCTATGGAGGTAACAATGTCATTTATGTACACACAGAAAAAAAAGAACAGGTCCCGAAACGCTACCTTCAGGGACTCCTGATGTTACAGGCAAAACGCAAGACGCGCAGTCACTCGCTTCTGCACATTGTTTGCGATCAGAAAGGTAGGAACGAATCCAGTTAACCAGGTTAACAGGTGGGCATGTGCCTTGTAATTTCAAAATGAGTTTGCTGTGCACAACGAGGTCGAACGGCTTACTAAAATCCAAGAATATAGCATCATCTTCATATATAGCATTTTTATAGCATATTTTCAGTATAAAGCGATGCGGCGAACTCGTGAATTGTTGTTCCCACTTGTGTTGATAATTGTTTCCTAAAGCCGTGCTGCAAGGGCGACAGATAATTGTTCTCTGAAGAAAGGAGGAGGTTTAATGTGTGACTATGCGTTCGAATAGCTTACATGTCGTGCAAGTTAAAGAAATAGGCCTGTAGTTTCCAACGTTCAGACGATCCACTTTATTAAACACTGGCACTTCACGTGCCATACGCTAATCACAAGGAGTTAAGGAATTTTTGAAGGAAAGAAGGTAAAGATGTGTTAAAATATGTGCAACCGGTTCGGTATACATACGCAAAAATGCGTTCGGAATATTATCCGGACCAGTTGAAGATTTCGTTTTGAGGTGAAGTGGCAAACACAGTACACCTTCATATGTCATAAAATCGGGAGACATTACTGAGAGTTACCATGGCGTCGCCTCGTGCTCGGAAGTGGTAAATACGGAACAGAAATAATGGTTAAACTACTCAGCAATTTTGGGACATCATTCACGAGACAACCATCAACACATATTTCACAGGGTAAAGCATTTGTCTCCTCTTCATATTGCCATAATTTATCAGGGCTTCTTATCAAGAAGTGAGACAATGATTTAGTGAAATATCTAACTTTGGCATCGGAAAGTTTAGTAACAAGCTTGTCTTTTAGATCAGAAATTGTGCTGAGGGCTTTCTACTGTTTTTTAGCTCGTTTTAGCCTATGGCGTAAATGAATAATTTCTCTGGTCATCCACGGATTGTTTTTGTTAGTACGAGCATATTTGTCAGGAACGAACTTGTCAATGCAACAATGAACAGTCTCTTTTAGAACACCCCAGAGTGTCGTGACGCTGCCCATCATGCTATCACAAAAGTCCCACAAACGGCCCAGTATGGCGTGGTCGTCCAGCTTTAGTAAAATCCGAATTCGTTTTTTCTTCTTTTTTTGTGCGGCTTCGTAACTCGTAGCGGAAAGGAGAGCAATGTGGGCCTTATGATCCGAGACGCCGTCAACCACGTCTACAGTTTACATAGATAAGTCGTTACTAATAAAAATTGCAACAATTGTTGAAGAGGCGCCAGCTACTTCTCTGGTATTCTCTGTAACAGTTTGTTTGAAATCACACATGATCATAATATCCACTAGCGGGTTAGTGTCAGCATCAAAGAATGAAGCGGGGTTACGTCAATCAACGCAAGGTTTATTAAAATCCCTAGCGAGTATAATCTTCCTATTAGTGAAGAACGCAATGTGATCGCATAGCTTTGACATGTATCCAGGGGAAACCAGAGGGGCCTATACGCAGCACCTACAAGAAAAGAATTGTCCCAGCAGTTAACCCGTAGAAACAAACTTTTGTGTCCATTTCTTTGTTTGATAACAACAGAAGACAACGAGTTTGAAGGCTATGGCTACGCCACCAGCCCTAGTTGGGCGATCTCGACAGAAAACAGTAGAGTTTGCAGGAGATGGAACCGAATGACTAATGTTATCGTTAATAAAGGGAAAATCAGACATCCGCCTGTTCGCAGCAATTGCTACAAAGGAAACCCATACGGATTCCTCGAAAGAAAAGCCTCGCAATCGAAGAAAAATTCGTCATGGTCCGGGACTCGAAACCGGGACCACTGCCTTTGCGGAGCAGCCACTCTACCATCTGATTTAACCAGGCGGCTAGCAGATGGCAGGGCGAAGTCGAATTCCTCAACAACTCGAAGCAAAGGCAAGAGCTTGACATAATTGTTTTGCGGGGGCCCGCAAGGTGGAGAGAATTAATAAAGGGAAAATCGTGGTAATGTTATCGTGTAGCCAGGTATCGGTAATTATTGTTATAGGTGGGTCATGTTCAAGAAGTAACAGTTTCAACTTTCCTACTTTATTTACAAGTATTCGAGCATTGAAATTTAGTATTCTTAAGTGTTTTGTCTCCGCACGCGCATTACATCAATGTGGGGCGTCCAGTGGTTTAGATAGTGCTACACGTTCGCACTTAGCGTCGTCCCATACAAACAGTGTACCAACAATTTTCGACTGATCGTTAATAAGAGATACTCGCTTCTTATTCTCTCGATCGTGCCTAGCGCTCTCCCAAAGAAGTTTACGTACGTGCAATGTTTCGTGGCTGTAGTCGTTTTGGATGAAAATATTTGTTCCTTAAGCTTGCTCGCATTTTGAATGACAGTTTGTTTTTCAGTGTAATCTTGGAAATAGGCAATTACGGAGCCGTGGCCTCGATGGCGGCCAAGATGGTGGATACGGTCTATAGATTTCCATTTAACTCCGAGTTTTCCCTCAAATACGTCATTAACAACGCTTTTTCTTAAATAGGCGTCGCTTTCATAGCTCTCTTCAAAAATGCCATAAACAATAACGTTAGACCTTCGCCTGGCACCTTCGAGGTCGATAAGTTTCCTACTTTCCAAGGTTACCGTGTTCTGAAGGGACACAGACGATGATTGAAGAGCTGAAATTATTGGAGAGGTTTTTCTTGATTCTTTCATAAGTTGTTCTAGCGATCATAGACGTGAGTCGAGATCACGAATATATTGCTCACACTGGCTAAACTTCGTTTTCATCTCAGCAACATGAGCGCGGATATCGGCTTGCCGCCTCAGAACATTTTGAAGCATTTCAGCTGTAGAGGGTCTCGCGTTTGATTCAGCGTCACCACATAGCAAAATTGTGAGAACTACGTAACAGCCATAGGCAATTTTCAAACAAACGCCTGGCCATGGTAAAACCAGTAAGAAAAGCTCGTCTCCGCACCTGTCTTTAGAGAAGGAACAACTGACCTGCATAACGAGAACACATTTCTTGGTTAACGGCATGGTCGCAGTGGTTTCGCCGTGCCCACTGGTGAAGGAATCCTGTGGTCGTGGTTTTATACGGTCCGTGGTGCATGACGTCACGAACATGCGTATATCTTGGTGGGGTGTGTCCAACGTGACTTGCTTGAGTGATGATCTTGACTGCGGCGATGTGTCGGGATTTGTGTTGATTTCAAAGTGCCCTCGACCCACGTCGCGTGAAGTTGTACCCGCGATCATCAGCAGGACAACCTACATAACGAGAACAAATTTCTTGGTCGCAGCCGTTTCGCCGTGCCCATGGACATGGGGCTCCTGAATGTGCTCCTAATGCACGGTACACGGGCGTTTGTTCATTTCGACCTCATGAAAATTCGACCACCGTGGCCGGCATTTGATCCCCCGATCTCGTTCTTAGCAGCACAATGCTATAGCCACTAAGCCACGACCGCGGGTTGTCAAAATTTCACAATATGATCAGCTTTTTCTTTTGATGTATCTTTTAGTTTGAGGTTGCATAGTAATCCGTGTGTGGTATTATGGGAATATATTGGTACGCAAGGGTAAAGCACAATTAAAAGAGGAGGACATTGACATCCTCAACTATGCCCTTTATCAGTAAAGGAAACGAAAAAAAGCCAACTATACGCTACTGGACACTAAGGCTACAGAGATCGTTCATCATAGTTCCTTCGATTAATGCATCTCGCTATAACGGTACTGATTGAGATGCTGGGTAACGCAGCGAAAGTACTCACGAACAATAACAGAAGTGTAACCTCCGGATCTACGCCTACACCCATCGATTCGGGGCAATCACAGCTTCCATTGTATATTGCCAGTTATATTGTCTGCGGGTGGTAGGTAGTCGTCCTGCGGCGACTTGTCTGGCTGTATTGCAGGATGGCTTGAGGAGGCTGTTTTAAATGCTGTTCCTCTGTAGATGATCAGGACTTCTGGTGTTCCATGTAGTAACAGGATGTCCTCGACAAAGAATTTCGCCACTTCGGCCGTGGTACCTATAAGTAGGGCTTTCGTTTCGGCGTAGCGGGTAATGCAGCCGGTGACTAGGTGGCTCGATTGGCTTCAGATATTCGACTGGCCTTGTTTGTGGTGTCTTCCGTCGCTGGCAGTATCGGCCTGTCCTGACGTAGTAAGAACGTAGGCGGACAGTAATACTTCTTTCAGGCGGGGCAAGTAGCACTTCTCTTTGTAGCGCCCGCCGACGTCGCAACGGAGGGACGCTATGGTCGGTGCTCTCAGCCGGTGCCTTGGTGCCGGCTGCTAAATGAGGAAAAAAAATAAAGCCGATTCCACGCAGTGAAAGCTACCAAAACAGCGAAACTGGTGGTTGTTTTCTGGAGTTTGAACTCGTGTTTAGGGCCATTTTCATGAAAGCATTATTTTCTCTTGTCGTCGTTTTGCCAGATTCGAGCTTCGGTTCCGCATTTTGCACGCTTTTCAGTTTCGTGAGGTTGTGACCAAACCGCAGTCTATCACACACCTTGCCACTGTGGCCGCACTCGTTGTCGAGGAATTCTCTCTTAACCGTCCATCGGCACCCTCCGTGGGAGGATTCTCTGCGTCAACGTCTCTGCTCGCCCTCCTACTCTCGAAGTTGGAGGTTAGCATGCTGTGCTGGCGCTTGGCTTGAGTTGCCGTTTCTTGAAAGTGGGGGTTGGCTTACCTCCACCCGCACTTGGCTCGCACTTCTCGATCTCAATCCTCGGCGGTAGCGGCTTCCCTCTGCTGGCGCTTTGCTTGCTCTTCTTGCTCTTGAAGCTCGGGATTTGTGCGTCGTCGGCGCTGCCGGTCTCGTGGGATCTGCCGCTGCTGCTCGTGCCGAGCGGAATCCATGGGCCGAAAGGGCCCGCGCCGGCGAAATACCTGCTCCTATACTCCCCCTCACCCTCTCTCCTCCTCTCCTCAGACGCGCGTTCTAATTGGTCCGCTCCCCCTCCTGGCGCGCCATCTGATTGGTCCGCTCTCATCCCGGCGGGACTCCGTTCCTTAAAGCCCCCTAAACTTCGTAATAATGGAAGGGAAAATAGTCTAGAAGAATTCGAAATCCCACAAGTAACGCCGGAAGAAGTAAAGAAAGCCTTGGGAGCTATGCAAAGGGGAAAGGCAGCTGGGGAAGATAAGGTAACAGCAGATTTGTTGAAGGATGGTGGGAAGATTGTTCTAGAAAAACTGGCCACCCTGTATACGCAATGCCTCATGACTCCGAACGTACCGGCATCTTGGATGAACGCTAAGATAATCCTAATCCATAAAAAAGGGGACGCCAAAGACTTGAAAAATTATAGACCGATCAGCTTACTGTCTGTTGGCTACGAAGTATTTACTAAGGTAATCGCAAATAGCATCAGGAACGCCTTAGACTTCTGTCAACCAAAGGACCACGCAGGATTCCGTAAAGGCTACTCAACAATAGACCATATTCACACTATCAATCAGGTGATAGAGAAATCTGCAGAATATAACCAACCCTTATATATAGCTATCATTGATTACGAGAAAGCGTTTGATTCACTCGAAACCTCAGCAGTCATGGAGGCATTACGGAATCAGGGTGTAGACGAGCGGTATGTAAAAATACTGAAAGATATCTATAGCGGCTCCACAGCCACCGTAGTCCTCCATAAAGAAAGCAACAAAATCCAAATAAAGAAAGGAGTCAGGCAGGGAGATACGATATCTCCAATGCTATTCACAGCGTGTTTACAGGAGGTATTCAGAGGCCTGGATTGGGAAGAATTGGGGAAAAGAGTTAACGGAGAATACCTTGGTAACTTGCAATTCGCTGATGATATTGCCTTGCTTAGTAACTCAGGGGACCAACTGCAATGCATGCTCACTGACCTGGAGAGGCAAAGCAGAAGGGTGGGCCTAAAAATTAATCTGCAGAAAACTAAAGTAATGTTTAATAGTCTCGGAACAGAACAGCAGTTTACGATAGGTAGCGAGGCACTGGAAGTGGTAAGGGAATACATCTACTTAGGACAGGTAGTGACCGCGGATCCGGATCATGAGACTGAAATAACCAGAAGAATAAGAATGGGCTGGAGTGCGTTTGACAGGCATTCTCAGATCATGAACAGCAGGTTGCCATTATCCCTCAAGAGAAAATTGTATAACAGCTGGGTCTTACCAGTACTTACATACGGGGCAGAAACCTGGAGGCTTACGAAAAGGGTTCTACTTAAATTGATGACGACACAACGAGCTATGGAAAAAAGGATGATGGGTGTCACGTTAAGGGATAAGAAAAGAGTAGATTGGGTGAGGGAACAAACGCGAGTTAATGATATCTTACTTGAAATCAAGAAAAAGAAATGGGCATGTGCAGGACATGTAATGAGAAGGGAAGATAACCGATGGTCATTAAGGGTTACGGACTGGATTCCAAGGGAAGGGAAGCGTAGCAGGGGGCAGCAGAAAGTTAGGTGGGCGGATGAGATTAAGAAATTTGCAGGCACAATATGGCCACAATTAGTACATGGCCAGGGTAGTTGGAGAAGATTGGTGGAGGCCTTTGCCCTGCAGTGGGCGTAACCAGGCTGATGATGATGATGATGAAACGTCGTAAAGTAGCGACACTATCCTCCTCCGCCTTCATTCCTCCTTGTTCCTCCTCCCTTTCACGCGCTCTCCTCGACCGTGGCGCCACCTACACTGCTTGAGCGTAGCAACGGCGCCAACATCCACTCCTCGCCACTCCGTAGACGCTTCTCGAGCAAGAATTGCGCTGAAGCAAGGCCCGGGGGCCCACGTGATGCTATTAGGCCAATAGCGACGCGGCGGTGGCCTCGGCCAGAGCGCGCCAGAAGGAGGCGGCATTCTTCAAAGCGTGGCACTACTTTACGAAGTTTAAGGGGCTTTACCGCTCCTACCCTCGGCGCGCCATCTCGTGGTGAGCTCCGGAACCTGCCCCCTCCCCACCCCCCGCGTGACACCGGACGGCGAAGGCTCAATTTTATTAACAGGGGAGCTGTTCTAAGCTGTGCGACGCGTGCTCGTTGCGCAAGCAGGGCACGCGCTATACTTTTCTAAGAGCCTGTATACGCTGGTCGCCGCTGCCGCCGCTCCGCTCGCCCGCTTTGCCCCTCTGCAGAAATAAATGTAGGAACGGACATCACGGCTCGTGGACCACCGTCACGACTTTCTACAGTTGTGACATGGGCGAACGAGACTTGCACAGAGGGACACGCTGCCATGGACAACTAGACGGAGCCCCAGTTCCGCCTGCCGCTTTTGCCGTCCCAGTCCTACAATGTCCGAGCGTGGTTCGCGCAGTTTGAAGCGGCGATGGAGTTGAACTACATCACGATCCCAGAGTTCAAGTACAAGCTACTCTTCTCCGTCCTGCCACTTGAGTTTCAACTCCGCCTCCGTGTTCCATCGCCTGGCCTGCACACCTACGACGAGCTTAGACAGGCTATGCTGTACTTCCACGGCGCTAGGTACTGCCATCTTCTTGACGCTGACCACACGCTACGCGACACACCTCGGCCAACACGTTCAACACCAACACCCAGCGCCTCCATTCCCGTACCCGTAAACCATCATCATCAGGCCAGTCGTCTTCCCTTGCTTTGCCACGATACCTTCTCGTCGACCGACAAATGCTTGCCGCGCATCCCTCTGCCTCACCACCTGTATTGCGACGATGGCACGTGCCTGTGGTGACATCGTCAACCCAACGCTGGCTCCCGCGCCGCACGCCATCAGGGCGGCCCCAAACGACATCGCTCCTGTCGCTTGACCCCCGACCGACCCTCCGACCGGTCCCTTCTCGCCGTCCATTGAGCCGGCCTCCGAGCCGGCGCGCGAGCTCTGCACCGTGCCGACTTCGCTGCCTCCGACCTTGCCGACTATCGCCACCGTGGACACGCGCGACAATTTTCTGCGACCCCCGAGATTTAATGAACCAAATTTCCAGCGATCAGTACAGTCCTCGGCGCTGTTGGCACAGTTCCCTCCACTTACCCAGCTCTTCCGGTTTTTCACCTGTGCTGCCCCCGTGGACGTATGGGTTGAAGCGATAGACAGCATGAAGGTCACTTCGTTCGCTGCTGATGGCAGGCTTGCTCACACAAGCGTTTTGACAGCGAGTGCCCACGCACATCGAGTGTAAGGCGTTCATGTTTGCTGGTGCACGCTGACACCAAGCATGTTAATTGAGTTAGTAAGCCAATGTTTTCAAGTTGATACGGCTGATGAAATTACTATGCTCACTTCGTAAAGCT